>NC_057807.1:494637570-494937570 GCF_018294505.1 Triticum aestivum | reverse complement strand
GCGGACACATTGTCATGGCATCATCGGTAGCTCTATGTCAACGACGATAAGACGCATGTGGATATGACTGGCTTCAATATCCTCGCTGACTTGACTATACACACAGCCCCGCCAGGATAACAAACAAAATAAGGACAACTACTCTTAGGCCAACTCCAGCGCATGACCCAAACGAACATCCGTTTTATTTTGTTTTCGTCCGTTTGAGGCGGCAATAGGATCGCATATATCTGTTTGGGCCGTTGTCGTGTCGGTGCGCCCAACGCGCGGCCGCACCCCATATCATGTCCGGGTTGGACGTAAATATTAGAAAGTTGCAAAAACTCAAAGAAATACCGAAAAAGAATTTAAATAAACGCAAACATAGAACATAAATTAAACAATCTTCATGGCCCTAGAAAGGCCCCACGGTTCTTAACATAAACATAATTAACATAAAATAAAAGAAAAGAAAAGAAAAGTGCCGCCCGCGCGCTGCTGCCATGCCCGTCGCCGTCTCCTCACGAGTCGTCGTTGTCGTCCTCGTCACCAGTGAGGTCGATGTAGGGCGATGGCGTCCAGAGGTGGGACGATGGTCCCCGGAAGGTGGGAGGCGCCTGCACCCCCCTCCCCCCGTCCTCGTGGCGACGTCTCGCGTTTCGGTGACCGCGGCGGCATGGGGCACCAGTTCACGGCCCTCATGGCGTCGGCCATGTCCGCGGCTGTGCACGACCAGCTCCAACTCTGGCCCACCAGGTGCGGGTGGAACGCGGTGACCGGCTGCTCCTCCAGCACCTCCTCCACGTCCAGCATCTCCAGCTCTGGTACGGCCATGTCGCCGGCCGCAGAGAGGGCCAACATGGTGTCCAAGCCCTCCCATTGGCGCTCGTCATGCGTGTTCATGGAGTCTTCCATGACACGTTGAACGAGCCAGACCTCCTCCTCCTCCTCTGTCATGTGGGAAGGTGGTGGTGGTGACAGAGAGGGCGAAGGCGACGGCGTCGGTGTGATGCCGCGCACCCGCGTACGCCCGCGCACCTGGGGAGGGCTCGGAGTAGGCGCTCGGCACTTTGTACATGGCCGTCGCGGGCCCGACGAGCTACCGGCAAAGTAGGACGCGCGCCGCACGTCATGCTCGTCTCGAAACCAGGTGTCCCAGAGAGCAGAGTCGACGGCGTGCCTGGGGTCGTAGTAGAGGTCTTGAGGCAGGAGGCGGCGGCAGCATTCGATCTCCTCGCGGTGGGCACGACAGCTCATTGGGACCGGCGGGATCGGCACCCGATCCGCCGACAGGTGCCATTTATTGGGCAGGTGAACGTCGCTCCAAGGGAGTGTCGTCCTGGTCTCAACATAACGGCGGCAAACATCTGCGTGGATGTAGTGCCGGTCGCGCTCGCCGGCGGCCGTAGGGGCGGTGGTGAATGTGGGCGCGGGGGTCCCCGTCGGGGTGGTGCGGGCTCTGCTTTGACGGCGCGGCGGCGACCCGAGGATGAACCAGCCTCGTGGTCGTGCGCCCCCTTGCAGCCAGTGCTCCACCACACCATGGCCGCCAGCGGCCGGCGAGCTCGAGGAAGGGGAGGGAGAACGAGGGTTTGGGTGTTGGGTTTCGAGGAGGCAGCAGGACTAGAGTGGGAGCATGGACTGCGATCGGTCCACGGCTTCCCATTTAAGAAGGACGACAACCGCTTGCCTGGGTGGATGACAGGTGGGCCCGACTGCGCATGCGTAGTTAAGTTGGGTGGTGGGAGGTAGGTAGCCGCCTGCCACACGGCACCGATGCAGACGAGAGGCGCGTCCGTTGGCTGTTCGCCTGGACCCAAACCGGGCGCATGTTTGCGCTCGAAATGGGTCGAGCCAGACACAAAACGGACAAGATAGGTCAAGGCCGTCGCGCGCTGGGCCATGGGGTCTGTCCGTTTTGCCCCAAACGGACAGGATGGGGTTGTGCGCTGGAGTTGGCCTTAAATCGGGCACGGTATCCATCTGGTTGGGTGTAACGCCCCGAGATCCGATGCGCCAGGTATCTTCCAGTTATTCGCCATAGTTGTCATGTCATTTGCTTGCGTGTTGCATTTTGCCATGTCATCATCTGCATTTCATTTGCATGTTTTTCAAGACTTCGCCGTCACCGGACTTCACCATCGGCCCCGCCGCCGACCGCGGGAGCCCCGCGCCCGAGCCCCGCGGCTCCTCCAGTCCCCGCCGTCGAGCTCGTGGCCGTCGCCCTTGCTCGTCTGCAGCACCGCCCGGCGTTGCTGCCCCGCCGCCCGGTCACCGTCGCCGTGCCGCCGCACCACCGCGTCGCCCCGCGCCTCGCCCGCCGCCCCTCGTCGACTCCGGCTCCCCCGCGCTCCGGCGAGCCCCCTTCGACGCCGGCTACCTCTCCTCCAAGTCCGGCGATGACTCCGGCAAAACCCCGGCGAACCTCGTAATCCGTGCACGGAACCCTAGATCCGGAGGTTGACCTCGATTTTTCCCAAGTCCCCAAGTTTTCTGCATTATGTACCCATGTTCATCATGCCATAACTTCTTGTGTGCTGCTCCGTTTTGTGCATATAATATATTAAAATGTTCGATGTGAGATGCTCTTCATTTTGTTCCATTGTGCCATGTCTGTTTGAGTCCATATTGATGCCCGAATCATTGTTGCAAGAGTGCTATATGATGTTAACTGCTGTCTGTTAACAGAACTTGGTGATTTGTCGTTTTCATTGCATTTTGTGTGTGCATCCTATGAGCTTGATGTATACATGAGTTTTGAGCTACATCATGCCATATTTACAGTGGTGCAATCCATATATTTTTGTGAGTCTTCTAATGAGTGCGTCAAGTTTGTGAAGTAGGGTACTTGTTGTTACTGTTTTGCGAGCTGAATCTGCTATATCTTGATGCTATGTAAACCTGCTGCTACAAGTCATTCTATGCATAATCTGGAGATGTTCACTAAGGATGTTTTATTCTACATGTTATTCTCTATCCATCCATGCACTTGGTTGCATTTATAGACTGCTGTAGATTGTTGTAATCTTGCTCTAATATTGCTAAATAATGTTGCTGTCAGCCTGTTAACATGAAGTTCAGTTTTGCCATGTGTCTTGCTAGTTATCCATGCATCCTATAAACTTGCTCTTGCCATTCTTAGCCTCATAAATATGTCATCTTACTGTTGGTTGACTTAACATGCCAAGAAATGCTCTGTAGTGAGCTGTACAAGCTCACCAACATGCCTACTTATCATTATTCCTGCCATGTACCGTTATTCTGAATTTGTCATATCATTTGCCATGTTTGCATGGATGCTACCATCTTTTCTGTTGATCTTTGGAATTAGTTCAGTAAGGAAGTTTTGCTCTTTGTCTTTAGTATTAGCATGCCATGCCTTTTTTGCATTGATAAGTTCTTGTAGCATGTTGTTTGATAGCTCTAAACATTGCAACATGATGTTATTTCTACCATGTCCAGTGATTTTTGCAGTCTGTGAAGCTGTTATTATTTGCAATCTTGCCATGTTCTTTTGAGCATGTTATAGTAATTTCTGGAGATAGCTCAGTGTTCATATTTTGTTATGCTTTACCTGTACATCATGTCCATGCCTTTTTATTTCATGTTGAGGTGCTGTAGAATATTGTTTTGATGCTTGCTAGATGTCTAGTTGCTGTTTTGGATAGATTGATGTTATATCTTGTTTGGAGTGTATTTGTTGCACCATTGCTCCGTTTGGAGTGTGCTCTATATGAAACTTGCTTAGATTTGCATGTAGTTCCATCTTGTCATGTTGAATCTTTATTTGAGAGTGTTTGCTTGATGTTTGAATGCCTTTTGCATTAATGCCATGTTTAACTTGTTTTGCTCATATCTTCTAGGCCGTAGCTCCGAACTAATTGAACTTTATATGTAACTTGACTAGAATTTCTTGTAGATCATCTTGGTGTATCTTAACTTGCTGTTTAACAACTTGAACATAAGGTTTATTCAGTTCTGGACCAATTGCGAAATTTGCATATGAGGACTTACCGAAATTGTTATATGTTGTTTCCGACCTCATTTAAACTTGCTTTGATGTGTTGTTCTTGTATGCATCATCTTTTGCCATCAGTAGCCTCATCTAGCCTTGTCATGCATTAGGTTTGGTTGTGCATCATGTCATGTTTAAGTGTTGTGTGTTTTCCTTGTTGTTTGCTTCTTTCCAGTTGTGCTTCTTCTCGATAGTTCCCGTTTCGTTGCGATCGTGAGGATTCGTTCGTCTACGCTTGGTTCGTCTTCGTGGCTTCATCTTCTTCATGGACTCGTTCTTCTTCCTAGTGGGATTTCAGGCAAGATGGCCGTCACCTTGGATCTCACTACTATCATTGCTATGCTAGTTGCTTCGTTCTATCGCTATGCTGCGCTACCTATCACTTGTTCTTCAAGCCTCCCAAACTGCCATGTCAGCCTCTAACATTTTCATCCTTCCTAGCAAACCGTTGCTTGGCCATGTTACCGCTTTTGCTCAGCCCCTCTTATAGCTTTGTTAGTTGCAGGTAAGTTGAAGATTGCTCCATGATGGACAGGATTATGTTGGGATATCACAATATCTCTTATTTAATTAATGCATCTATATATTTGGTAAAGGGTGGAAGGCTCGGCCTTATGCCTGGTGTTTTGTTCCACTCTTGCCGCCCTAGTTTCTGTCATATCGGTGTTATGTTCCTTGATTTTGCGTTCCTTACGCGGTTGGGTGATTTATGGGACCCCCTTGACAGTTTGCTTTCAATAAAACTCCTCCAGCAAGGCCCAACCTTGGTTTTACCATTTGTCTACCTAAGCCTTTTCCCTTGGGTTTCCTGAGCCCGAGGGTCATCTTTATTTAACCCCCCTGGGCCAGTGCTCCTTCGAGTGTTGGTCCGAACCGAGTAGACTCCGGGGCTACCTCGGGGAAATTTGAGGGCTGGTTTTACTCGTAGGATGTCTCATCCGGTGTGCCCTGAGAACGAGATATGTGCAGCTCCTATCAGGATTTGTCGGCACATCGGGCGGCTTTGCTGGTCTTGTTTTATCATTGTCGAAATGTCTTGTAAACCGGGATTCCGAGACTGATCGGGTCTTCCCGGGAGAAGGAATATCCTTCGTTGACCGTGAGAGCTTGTGATGGGCTAAGTTGGGACACCCTTGCAGGGTATAAACTTTCGAGAGCCGTGCCCACAGTTATGTGGCAGATGGGAATTTGTTAATGTCCGGTTGTAGAGAACTTGACACTTGACTTAATTAAAATGCATCAACCGCGTGTGTAGCCGTGATGGTCTCTTTTCGGTGGAGTCCGGGAAGTGAACAAGGTCTTTGTGTTATGATTGTGCGTAAATAGTTTCAGGATCACTTCTTGATCACTTCTAGCTTCTCGACCGTTCCATTGCTTCTCTTCTCACTCTTATTTGTGTATGTTAGCCACCATATTTGCTTAGTGCTTGATGCAACCCCACCTCATTACCACTTCCTACCCATAAGCTTAAATAGTCTTGATCTCGCGGGTTTTGAGATTGCTGAGTCCTCGTGACTCACCAGATACTATCACAACAGTTGCGGATGCCGATGATACCAGTGCAGCTGATGCAACCGAACTCAGATGGGAGCTCAACGAAGATCTTGGTTGTTGCTATGTTTCGTTTCATGTTGATCAGTAGTGGAACCCAGTTGGGACAATCGGGGATCTAGCAATTGGGTTATCTTCTTTTCATTTGGATTTGTCCGTAGTCGGACTATATGTGTACTCTGAATGATGGATGATTTATTTAAGTACTTGTGTGAAGTGGCGATTGTAAGCCAACTATTTATCCCATTCTTATTCATTACATGGGATTGTGTGAAGATGACCCTTCTTGCGACAAAACCACCATGCGGTTATGCCTCTAAGCCGTGCCTCGACACGTGGGAGATATAGCCGCATCGTGGGTGTTACATTGGGACCGGTCCATGGATACTAATGCGAGAGTCGTTCATCCAACTGTAGTCGTAAATGTCTGAAGACATTTCGAACAAAATTTAATAGAAATAAACAAAAGTAATGCAAATTTAAATAAACCGAACGAATTTCATTGAAACTTGGATAATTTTTTACATAAACCGGATGATTTTCATCTAAACCAGAGCACGTGCAATATAATTTTGACATATTTGGACTATACCCTCTTCTAACCTAGTCTAAATGATCGCTGACGCCCGTTCCCCATGTCCGACGGCTCGCCGGCCGGCCATGAGCCCCGGAAAATGAAGCTCCGCCTCCGCGAAGCCGCTAAGCGGCTAATTAGCCGACGATAATGAGCCCGCCAAACTTAGCTTCAACGGAAGGGATAGGAGTGGTGGCATTCATGGGACCTAAGCGCCAGTGGCCTTCTATGCTCTACTCTTCCTCATTGCCAGTGGCGCCCGTAGACATGTCGGCTTTGTCTTCGTATTGGCAGGGCGTGGCTGACGTGGAGCTGGCGATGTCGTCCTTGCCAAAAATTCCATCCGTTGGCTCATTGATATCCGCGAAGGCGGCTTCTTTCTCTGCCTGCAAGGCGCAGTACCGCCAGCGCTCATGGCGGATGTTACGGACGGAGCTGTAGGATAGGAGTAGCGCCTCCTGCTCATCCACATACCCCCCACCATGATGCTCGTGCCAGCGGCGAGCTCTCCGTGCGCAGGTGCTCGTCGAGGAGGCGGAGGTCATAGGCCTAGTTGGCCGACGCCTGCCGCTCTTCCAACACCATGTCGGTATAGTAATTCCGCGCCTTGTCCATGGTAATGCCGGCATGGGCTAGCGACGACGGTTGCGCCGACTCGTTGCCGGTCACCTCTTCCATTGGATCGTCTGCATCACTGGCCTCTAGAGAGCTTGTTCGTCTGCCAGCCTGCCAACTGGCCGGAATGTCGGCGATCTCCTTCTTTTGTACCGACAAGAGATTCTCCCATAGGGCTTCGGTGCTCGAGGGGGCCATGGCGGTTATGGTGCCGAGAGGAGATAGGGAGTTAGGAGGTTGTATGCGGCTGTTGTCCGGCCTGCATTTAAATAGCGAGCACAAGTCAGACCAAGCGGCGAGGTGGTTAATGGTGTTGAATCATATATGGGCTTTGGGCCCACATGAACAATGATTCCTGTAAATCTCGAAGGCCCATACATGACCACATCGATGCCACGGGCCGCAAAAGATCATCAAGTAAGGGAAAGGAGTGACCCGTGACTACATCGGCAACCGGAGGCCCAAGCATCTGATACATGTGCTGCAAGGGCAGACGACCCTTGCGGTGCACTCCACCGACCATGCATTTAATGCTCGTGTAGGCTATGCGCAATAGCCCGCCACATGCCTATGAATAGGTGATACGTCTCCGTCGTATCTACTTTCCCTAATGCTTTTCCTCTTATTTTGGACTCTAATTTGCATGATTTGAATGAAACTAACCCCGGACTCACGCTGTTTTCAGCAAAACTACGAGGGTGTTGTTTTTGTGCAGAAATAAAAGTTCTCGGAATGGAACAAAACTTTGCAAGGATTTTTCATATCGATAAAGAGAATTTCTGGAGCCAAGAGCCACCTGATGGGGGCACCTGGGTGGGCACAACCCACCAGGGCGCGCCTGCCCCCCTTCCCCCCCCCCGGCGTGCCCAGGTGGGTTGGCCCCACTTGGTGGCCCCGATGACCCTGAAACCGACGCTATAAAATCAAATATTTCCAAAAAAATAAGGGAGAAAGAACTATCGCGTTTCACGAGACAGAGCCGCCGCTGTCTCCTGTTCTTCATCGGGAGGCCAGACCTGGAGTCCATTTGGGGCTCCGGAGAGGGGGATCTTCGATCTTCGTCATCACCAACACATCTCCATCGCCAATTCCATGATGCTCCCCATTGGGAGTGATTAATTCCTTCATAGGCTCGCTGGTTGGTGAGGAGTTGGATGAGATTCATCATGTAATCAAGTTAGTTTTGTTAGGGCATGATCCCTAGTATCCATTATATTCCGAGACTGATGTAGCTATGACTTTGCCATGCTTAATGCTTGTCACTTTGGGCCCGGGTGCCATGATTTCAGATCTGAACTGTTTATGTTATCACCATTATATCCATGTTCTAGATCCGATCTTGCAAGTTATAGTCACCTACTACGCATTATGATCCGGCAACCCCGGAGTGACAATAGTCGGGACCACTCCCGGTGATGACCGTAGTTTGAGGAGTTCATGTATTCACCTTGTGTTAATGCTTTGTTTCTGTTATCTATTAAAAGGAGGCCTTAATATCCCTTAGTTTCCAATAGGACCCCACTGCCACGGGAGGGTAGGGCAAAATATGTCATGCAGGTTCTTTCCATAAGCATGTGTGACTATTTACGGAATACATGCCTACATTATATTTATGAACTGGAGCTAGTGTCGTACCGCCCTAGGTTATGACTATCTCATGATGAATATCATCCAACGAGTCACTGATCCAATGCCTACGAATTTACCTTATATTGTTCTTGCTAAGTTACTATTGTTACTACTGCTATCTTTACTGCTAGAAAATCACTGCTATCATTGTTACCGTTACTATTGCTGCTGCTACTATTATCAAAACTATCATATTACTTTGCTACTAATCACCTTGCTACAGATAATTAATCTCCAGGTGTGGTTGAATTGACAACTCAGATGCTAATACTTGCAAATATTTTTTGGCTCCCTTGTGTTGAATCTATAAATTTGGGTTGAATACTCTACCCTCGAAAACTGTTGCGATCCCATATACTTGTGGGTTATCAATAAGCCATCATTACGAAGACCAGGCTGGATGGGCTTCTCAGGTGCAGGCCTATCGGTTAGTAGGAAGCACATCCCTTGGTCGATGGTCGGATAGTGGAGCTCAAACTTCAGGAGGTTACCCCACTAAGCTTTGCTCCCTCACGCCCCTGCTCTTTCTGCGAGTCGCGGCTACACGCTGCTATGCCTGCTAGGTGGAGGTCATCGGCCGCTCGGCCAATTAATTAAGGTATTCTTTTTGTTGAGCGGGTTCATTAAGCTATCCAATTCGTAAGTGTTCGTGTAAATTGGCTGGTCATTAATTAGTGCCCTCCATAAATTATGAAATTAAAAGCTTGTGGTTTATCCACTCATCTTTGGGCATCCTAAAAAGATCCATTAATCAATGTTTTTTGAATTACCCCACGTGTGTGTGCAGATGGAACTATCTCAATGGATGGTGGATCATCAGTCAACCTTACTGTTTCTAGATGGCATGAAGGACTTCATCACTTTGGCTGACCGAGTAAAGAAGAGGATTGGTAAAAAATGGTACATCCTCTGTCCATGCAAGGATTGTGCCAATTTAGAGTCAAGGCAAATTGACGAAGTCGAATTCCACTTACACAAGTTGGGATTCATGGATGGAAATACACGTTGGACTAGAAACGGTGAAGAGCCAGTGATGGATGAAGGTAACCAGAACGACGAGATGCCAAACCCGAATCATAATCATATGGATGTTGAATTTAACCTCTAGGCTGAGACGTCAAGCTACCAACAGAACATAGACCGTGTGTCGATGCCATGACCAGACCTTGACCCGCCCCTTGATCAAAGATGGACGGTGCATGGTGTCACATCAAATTGATCTACACCAGGAAGTACTCAAGCACCTAACACACCCCTGTGTTAGGTCATCTACTAATAATACCGAAGACATGTTGCATGGAGCGCCTACAACCTTTTGTACCCATTCACACCTGCTAAAACGACAATTGTGGTGCCCCAAGCCTATATAAGGGGAGGAGCTATGTCACTTAGAGGAAATACACAACACACTAGCATACACCCTAATATCCTAAGGAGAACACTAGTGGAAAGCTTCACCCCAGGGAAGACATGGAGGATAAAGTTAGGAGTGCTTGGGCACTCTAGCTAGGACCCCGACCACCACTGGTCGCACCCGAACCACTCATATGTAACACTCTAGCACTTGTATCCCTCCATTTCATATCAATAAGAACATGATGTATGGTTTTACGCTACTATAGCGGCCTGAACATGTATAAAAATCCCTGTGTCTTGTGTGATTCCTTGTTACTCACAAATAACAGGGTATCCTTGATCCCTGATGTCTTGAGTACACACTCAGACAGTGACCATGAGCAACAATGATAATGGTGCATCTGGATATGATAATCTGTTTACCATACTTTTACTTTGTTAGTCCATTGATTTGTAGGTTGACACCGGTGCAGATATTCATGCGTGTGTTGATATTTCTTTGTTCTCTTCTTATCAAGTCGCACGAGACTGCTTCATCTTGATGGGGAATGACTCACATGCTTCTGCCCATGGTGTTGGCACAGTAGATCTGAAGTTTACTTCAGGAAAAATCATGCAGTGATTCGGACGCCCGCAAAGGCCCCTTTTCCCACTGCCCTGCCCCTACTCCCATAGTTTGCTTCCGGTTTACGAGAAAAAGGATGTCCGGACTGATAAGTTAAGGATTTGATTTCTGTAGTCAAATAGCAATTGCAGTGTAGGCTTGATGCAAGTTGAATGGAGTGTGAGTTTGGATTGTTGATGGAGGAGTATTTAACAAAATGCTACCACTTTTCATACAACCCTAGCAAAAACTGTCACTCTACAAAATTAGCAAAAACCTACCATTTTTTTATTAATCTGTTGAAAAAAACAACCAAGTTAGAAATGTGACCGATTAGGCTCGTTAAACCCGTTTATGATAGGGTTGGCACACGCGTCAGGGCTTGTTGGTGCCACGGCCTGCGGCACTTGACGGTGATCACCGGAGAAACGACCGGAGGGGAGGAAGAAGAACACAGAAGATTTGCCGGCGCTCGAACGCCCCCCCGCACGTACGGGTTTTTCTGTATTTCACCTCGAGCTCGAACTCGATTGCCTCAGTGATTACATAGGGAGAGAGAGAGTTTTATACCCGAGCCCACGGACATGCCCAAGCTGCTCCACGGCTCACCCACCTCCCACTCGCCATGCCCCGCACGCCCTGGCTCGCGCGCGCTCATCGCGCTCTGACGCGATCGCCGCGGCCAGTCCACGCGCCCTATGCGGCCCGAGCCCTAGTCCTACGCTAACAAACCCATGCACGCACGCGCTAACTCACGCACCCACGCACGCCTACACTTGGGCACGCACGCACGCACGCAACCTTGCCCTGGCCCGAGTCTGACGCGCCCACCTCACGCGCTCGTGCGCACCAGCCCGCCAGGCTCGCCACAGGTTATTCCCAACACACTCCCCCTAAGTCGTGGCCTATAGGAGACCGTTGTCCTCGGCGTCGGCGTTCACCAGCATCGCCTGCTCCGCCGCCGGCGCCCTCCGCAGCTCCGGGCAGTCCCGCTTGAAGTGGCCGCGCTCGCCGCACTTGTAGCAGCGGCCACGCCTGTTGCCGCCGTCCCGCGTCGCCACGCTGCGCGCGTCGTCGTCGTCGTCCCAAGCCCCCCCTTGGCGCCGCTCCCGCGCCCGCCACTGCGCCGCCGTGTACAGGAGTTGGCTGCCCGGGCGATCGCCGCTGTTCTACCCGCGTCGCCGCACCCGCTCGTCGAAGGCCCGCAACCTCCCGAGCGCCTCGTCGTACGTCAGCTCCTCCAGCGCGCAGAACTGTTCGATGTCGGCGACGATGGGGAAGAGGCGGTCCGGCACGGTGTCCAAGAGCTTCTTCGCCAGCTCCGTCTCGTCCAGCGTCTCCCCTAGCCCGCGAACCACGCCTCCATGCCCGCAAGCCGTCCGGCGTACGCGTCTAGGGACTCGCCGTCCTCCATCTTGAGCCGATCCAGCTCGCCGCGCAACATCGCCCTCCTCGCCGCGCGCACCCGCTCCATACCTCTCTGGCGGTGGCTTTCGTCGCCACCGAGAGCAGCACATCCTCCGGCAGCCCTGACAGGAGAAGCGCCCGCGCCGTCTTGCACTTCTTGGCGTTCACCGCCGCGTCGCCCGCCGGTGCCACCGCCTCCCACAGCGTGTGGGCATCAAGGATCGCCTGTGCCTTGATCGCCCACCCGGTGTAGCCGTCCGACGCGAGCACCGGCATCCCCATAGCCACCGATCCGCCCGCGCTGCCTCCGCCGCCATGTGGAACCAATGCCATGACCTCCGGCGAGCTCCCTCACCGCGCCTCGTCGCCTCGCTCTGATACCAAATGTTGGTGCCACGGCCTACGGCACTCGACGGTGATCACCGGAGACACGACCGGAGGGGAGGAAGAAGAACACAGAAGATTTGCCGGCGCTCGAACACCCCCCCGCACGTACGGGTTTTTCTGTATTTCACCTCGAGCTCGAACTCGATTGCCTCAGCGATTACATAGGGAGAGAGAGGGTTTTATACCCGAGCCCATGGACATGCCCGAGCTGCTCCACGTCTCACCCACCTCCCACTCGCCATGCCCCGCACGCCCTGGCTCGCGCGCGCTCATCGCGCTCTGACGCGATCGCCGCGGCCAGTCCACGCGCCCTACGCGGCCCGAGCCCTAGTCCTACGCTAACAAACCCATGCACGCACGCGCTAACTCATGCACACACGCACGCCTACACTTGGGCACGCACGCACGCACCCAACCTTGCCCTGGCCCGAGTCCGACGCGCCCATCGCACGCGCTCGCGCGCACCAGCTCGCCAGGCTCGCCACGGGTTATTCCCAACAGAGCTGACGTGGCACTTTAAGTCAACGCCGTCTATTTGACCAGCAAGTTAGGCATTATGACATGTGAGACCCACATGTCGGTCCAAAAAAATCCCCAAGTATCCTCCTTCCTCTGGCCGTCCACCTCATCATCCTCGGCCATGGCAGGCAACCACCGTCACCTGCCGAGGGCGAGGTCAAGAGAGCCAGTGGCGCGGAGCGCATCTTGCAGCAACCCAGAGGCCAGCTCGCGCTCGTGGCAGCTAGCTAGCCAAGCTAACACATAAGTTGTTGGATTAGCCAAGCTAGCACACAAACTGCAAGAGCATCCAGTAGCTTGTGTGCTAGCTTGGGACGGCTGCGGTGGCTTGCACGCCTGCAAGCCGCGCTCGGGCGGAGCCCGGCGCAGTGACCAGTCCGCCTAGCGGTGTGGTGGCCAGCTTGCATCAAACCTGCACAGCAATTGCTATTTGACTACAGAAATCAAATCCATTAACTTACCGGTCCGGAGGACGACCACCCATACAACTTGTTTCAAGAAATGCCTAGAGAAAAATGCTTGGAGAAGAAAGAAGGGGATTGATGCTTACATGTGGGTTTCACGTGTGAGTCAGCACAACAATCTATAGCAGAGTTGACTAATTTGCCATGCCAGCACTTGCGATTGGTCCCAACCTGTCATAAACGGGTTTTAACGAGTCTAATCGGTCACTTTTCTGACTTGATAGTTTTTTGCAACATATTAACAAAACTTTGGTAGGTTTTTTTTAATCTCTACTTCAAATGGACGACTTGGTGAATAATCCGTGCGGTTTATTTTCGTCATCCTCTCACCTCCGTTTTATTTTTGTCGTCCTCCCACCTCCGTTAACTCACTATCCTTCTGAAAAAAAACCCGGTGCCAAAAAAACCCAACGATCGCTCCCTCTCTCTCTCTCCCTCCCGCTGCGACCCCTCCTCTCGATCCACCCCCTCCCGCCGCGACCTCTCTCTTTCCCTCTTTCTCCCACTCCACCGCCGCCGCCCCGCCTCCCGCTCCGTCACCGAGAGGCTATCGAGGAGCCGGCATCGATATCCGAGAGGAGTCGCCCTTCGCCGCCGCCGAGATCCCGTGCCTCTCTACAGATCCCTCTCGTTCTCCTCTTCGCCCATCCACCTGGATCAAAAGTCGAAACCCACCGCCCCTATGTCTCTGCTGGTGCTCGACGGAAGACGAGGGCGGCTCCTCCCAGCGATTCCCCGTGGTCCTTGGCGGAGGCGACTGCTAGGTCAATCCTCTTTCTCTGGCTCACCCAATTTGCCTGGGCCGGCGAGCTAGGGTTAGGGTTACCAGCGAGACGCCGCCGCCCCGTCATGTTGCAGGTGCTGCTATTACCCGCCGTCGGCCCCGTGTGCTTGTGGCCGGCCCGTACTGATGATGTTGTTCTGTGGCTGGCCGCCCTGTGTGTTCGTGCTGCTGCTGCTTACCGTTCACCGTCATGACTTTTGTTATGACAGTAGTTTTGTTCAGAAAGCGGTTTAAGTGAAGATCGTATGGTTTTTAGATTATGTGGAGAATACATGAGTACTCTTCTGTAGCGTATTGTTGTTCAACTGAGACATATGCAATGGGTTTGATCATGGCAGCGGGTTAATTAAAGCCATGATAAACACTATACATGCAGCGGCAAGGTCAGCCTGTTTCTTCACATCTTGCAGCACCAAGGTGTCTCTCCACAAAATTTGTGTATCCACCGTTGACATTGGTATTTATTCGGGAAAGAAGGAACAACACAGTAGACCAAAGCAAAGGAAGATCAGCCTGAATCGATGAACACAATAGATATGGCTAGAAGTTCCTGAATGTGTAGGTTAGTAGACTGCCCTGATGAAATGGTTCAACAGATAAACATAGTATGGGAGGTTTTTTTTGTGCATGTATGGGTAACTAATCTAGATTTTGATGTCCACAATAAGCGTACAACACAATTACTGCACGTTAATTAGTTATCTGGTATGGAATTAATTACCCAATTTTTATATTGGAGATATATTGTAGTTCCGTACCTGTAATGCAATATTGTAGCTCTGTAGCTGTAATACAATATTTTGTCCATTTCCTTCTCACTAATGCTGAAATTTCTTCCTATAACTCGAGTTCTTAATGTGGTCGTTTCTTGATGGAGTTGGTAGAATTTTGTTCCCATGTGATGTCCATCTTTGTAAAATAGGGAATATCAAGATGGCGCTAACCGGTGCGTAGTACCTTAGGTGATGCACAACACAACAAGAGAGGTGTTTGCGGTGGTGCGCCACACCGACACCAGTGGTTCAGAACAGGGTATGGTCCGTAGTGTTCCTCTAGGGATTAAATTATGTTGTTCAGGCTCATATTTTATAGTAAACAATAAGCCATTTTCAGTTATGACATTCTGTTACAGAAAATTGTGTCTCATATAAATATATTCTTGTCGAAATAGTGGGAGTTTAGTCCTCTTTCAGAATTTAATATTTGCCTATTGAAACTTTGACAATGTATGTAGCAGGGTTTCTCAACGGAAACCATGTCAAGTTCTGTTTACCTTTAGGGTGGAGTTAAAATTGTTCGCAGGATCCTGGGTACACCATGTGAATATCTACGCAGGAATAGAAAAACTGCAGCTTAAAGGTGAGTACTACTGAAGAATGTCCTTGAATTGTTCTCACGGAAGCTTCTGAACTTTTAAAATGGGTTGTAATAAGAAATATAACATCAATACATGAGTTGTAGGTGTGCTTACCTGATCAAAAACCTTGTGAGATAAGTTGTTAATTAATTAAGCAGATTTTTCCTTTTACTTAATCGCAATTTTTTCTTTTTTAACATAACTACAATTATTCTTGGAGTGTGCCAATATGTTCTCACTTGATATTTGCTTGATAACTATTTGGTGATTATTTTGTACACAATGGGTATCTAGCTGTATTTAATTGAGATTTAAAATCAATGCATGAGACTTTCACATAATCTTCGCTCTATTAGAGTTAACATCATAAACATTTTGGTCTGTCTATTTAAAAATTCTTGTGTTCTTCTTTTCTTTTGATAGGGGCATAATTTGTCTGTTGAAACTATCTTATACTAAAAAATATGTAGATAATTTGATAAATGATAAGCTATCAGGTGCCAGCATGTTCCTTACAAAGCCACCTCGATGATCATTGTGAAAGACAAATCCAATGATCCTCGGAGAGGCGTAGCCACGAAAAAAATCGGATGGGAATAAGTCATGTTTGTTCCTTTGTGGTTGTGAGATACTCATGTTTGCTTACTCGTTTTCTTCGAGTTATCAGCATAACTTTATTTCAAACATGCTCCATTATCAGCATAACTTCCAGTTAAGGACGTCGGCGGAGGGGACCCAAATTTTCTTTCGTTTGGGAAAGTAGATCTTAGTTTTTAATAGATAATTATCATTGCCCACTGTGTATACACAGTGGAATTACATTACAAGTGGCGTGCATTTTAATTTATATGTGCAATCAGGAAAGAAGAAGGCCCGTGGCAAACGCACGGGCATTTTAGATGCCAGTACAAAAAAAATTCGAGGTAGGGCAGCCGAGACTACAGCCCGTGAGACTTCCTTGCTGCCGGCCACCACTGTTGGCTTGGTTGCAGCCAGCCGACCACTGCTCTTGTTGCTAGCCGCTAGCGCCAAGGTGTGCGTCGTGTGCGTCGTGTGTGCGTGCGTGCACGCGCGCGGTAAGGGCACGACCCAAATAAGGAGCCTTCTCACAAGTCACAGCCCAACTTCAAAGATTGATCGATTTATTGCACCTGTCATCCATCGATCGAGCGTGTATACAAGAGTATCTTTTGCCAGAAATAAATGGTGGGCGGGCACTTCGCCCTATGGAGAGAGCTCCACCGGTGGTACCTCTAATAGTCTTGTACTGTAGTAGCTTAAGTATTTCTCCCACTTTTTCTGCTACATGTGTAAACGTAGTTACAGTTGAGAAAGCGAGAGATATTTGTTTTGAGAATTTTTTGATGTATCTTTGTTATCTGGATATATCTAATTAAATTATTGCTGAATGCACCTTCATGTGAGAAAATGTGGATGGCTACAGGAGAAAAATAAACCTTGTCATATAAAATGGAAGTGTTAGCTGCTCAAACTTTCTACTTTGCAAACAAATAAAGTGATGCACGGTATTCTGATGTCTGCAGTTGATGAGAATTTACATTGGGTTCAGCATTAAATTAGTGCCTAATTGTTTCCTTCGTGATTGCTACTCTTTCATGGTTTATGTTTTCCAATCCGTTTATATCTACCTCATGTTGATGCACTATCAAAATTGTCTCATTAATTCTTGTCACATTATTTTGCTCAAATGCCACTTATCCTTTGACTGGCTTGCCCCTAATTTTATAAATCCTGCCATTCTAAATCTTACTTCATATGCAGAACTGGAAGAATTCCAAGAAAGATCATTGCTTCAAGGTTGGGAGCGGCCACAACATAATTGGCATCAAAATTAGATGGGTCATACATATCCTGTCTCGCTTGGTGAGATTTCTATTTTCTATTCCGTTATATACCTATATGATTGGTTTTCTACATGAGGTATTGACGGAGTCACCTGAAGGTCAAACTATGTTTCTATTTCTAAAATACAAGCTACTAGCCAACAACATATGTTTTCGATCTCATCACAGAGTGATTAGTCATAGTAAACTATGTGCAAACATATGTCAGGCATTACCTATTGTGTAAATTGGGATTATCCACACCAACCTTCATAGAGCCCTAAAAGTATCCTAGGATTATCAGTTTCTCAAATAATTGAAGTTGCAGCCTATGTGACATCCTTATTGCCTTACATTTTAGCATTAGCTTTATTTATTTATTTTATGAACCACAGTCTCAAGGCTCAAAAGCAGTTGATCATTACCTTGCAACACCGGCTTATAATTAAGATGTCACAGTATACAGAACACCTATCTAATATTGGGTAAAAAAGGTAATCCCTCCGATCGGAAATAAGTGTCATGGTTTTAGTTTAAAAATTTGAACTAAAACCACGAAACTTATTTCTGATCGGAGGGAGTATGTATTTTCTCAAAAAGTGTGTGGATATAGGACGTACTGAAAATTTGTAACCGAGCTTGTAATTTTAACAGTTGTTGTGGAACAGTCATCTGATATGTTCATATGTGAATGATCCACCCAATCATCTACAATGCTTTCCAAGGACATTATGGTCCCAACATTGGAGCCAAAAGATCATGTGGCAATATCAAATGGTATCACCTTCACACGACATTTTTTTCATTGGAGTATGATTATCTATAGATCTAGATTGGTTAAGTCTAACCAATGTGCTTGGTATATTGCGTCTAATTGGGGTCTTAGAGTTAGCAATTTATACATTGTCTGTGCAGAAATCCCTACAACACTTCAAGGAACACCAAATGGTGCTGAACACATTGCTTTGTATGCAAGTGTTATACAAGACAAAAGGCAACAAAGGCGATACCGTGATAAAGCATGGAGAGATAGTCTAACAACCTAGCAGAGATGGGAAATGAATGCACGTTGAAAATCAACTAGACAAAATAAAACTAACAAAGAGAGTGAGGAGTTCTGGATTAAGGGGTGTCCGGATGACCGGACTATGACCTTTGGCCGGACTTCCGGACTATGAAGATACAAGATTGAAGACTTCGTCCCGTGTCCAGATAGGGACTTTCCTTGGCGTGGAAGGCAAGCTTGGTGATACGATCTGAAGATCTCCTCCCATTGTAACCGACTCTGTGTAACCCTAACCCTCTCCGGTGTTTATATAAATCGGAGAGTTTTAGTCCGTAGGACGAACAACAATCATACCATAGGCTAGCTTCTAGGGTTTAGCCTTTTTGATCTTGTGGTAGATCAACTCTTGTAATACCCATACCATCAATATTAATCAAGCAGGAGTAGGGTTTTACCTCCACCGAGAGGGCCCGAAGCTGGGTAAAAACATCGTGTCCCTTGTCTCCTGTTACCATCCGCTTAGACGCACAGTTTGAGACTCCCTACTTGAGATCTGCCGGTTTTGACACCGACATTGGTGCTTTCATTGAGAGTTCCTCTGTGTCGTCGTCTTTACGCCCGATGGCTTCTTCGATCATCAACCACGACGCGGTCCAGGGCGAGACTTTTCTCCCCGGACAGATCTTCGTATTCGGCGGCTTTGCACTGCGGGCCAACTCGTTTGGCCATCTGGAGCAGATCGAAAGCTACGCCTCTGGCCATCAGGTCAGGTTTGGAAGCTTAAACTACACGGCCGACATTCGCGGGGACTTGATCTTCAACGGATTCGAGCCACGGCCAAGCGCGCCGCACTGTCTCGATGGGTATGATCTAGCTCAGCCGCCGGACAGCGCCTGGAATGCCGCTCAGGAGTCCGCTCCGACCGTTAGTTCGGAGCCGACCGCGCTAACCAGGGACGGACGGTTGGAGGCCGCCCCAGGAGCCGCTATCTCTACGGCGATAGAGCCGAACACCAGCCTAGTCCTTTGCAAGGCCCGTGACTCCAAGGTGCCGGACTCCGCACTGGACTCCGAATCTTCCGCACCCCTTCCGATCGAACCCGATTGGGCTTCGATCATGGAGTTCACCGCCGCGGACGTCTTTCAGCACTCGCCCTTTGGCGATATCCTGAACTCCCTAAAGTCTCTCTCTTTGTCAGGAGAGCCCTGGCCGGACTATGGTCAGCAGGGTTGGGATACGGAGGACGAAGAAATTCGAAACCCACCCACCACCCACTTTGTAGCCACTATCGACGATTTAACCGACATGCTCGACTTTGACTCCGAAGACATCGACGGTATGGACGCCGATGAAGGAGACGACCAAGAACCAGCACCTATAGGGAATTGGAAAGCCACCTCGTCATATGACATATACATGGTGGACACCCCCAAAGCAGGGGATAGCGAGGAACAAACGGAGGATGACCCCTCCAGGAAGCAACTCAAGCGCCGATGTCAGCGGCGCCGCTCTAAATCCCGTCAAAGCAAGAACGGCGAATCCGGCATCGGAGATAACAACACGCCGGACAGTGCCGAAGATAACCCCCTCCAGCAGGATTCAGTGCAGGAGGACGAAGGAGCCAGCCCTCAGGAGAGAGCGGCCGACGGAGAGGTTGAGGACGACAACTATATGCCTTCCTTCGAAGACGAGGCAAGCCTCGACGACAAAGAATTCGTCGTGCCAGAGGATCCCGTCGAACAAGAGCGTTTCAAACGCATGCTTATGGCCACGGCACGCAGCCTCAAGAAAAAACAGCAACAGCTTAGAGCCGACCAAGACTTGCTAGCCGACAGATGGTCCGAAGTCCTGGCGGCCGAAGAGTATAAACTCGAGCGCCCCTCCAAGAGCTACCCAAAGCGCAGGCTGCTACCCCAACTTGAGGAGGAAGCAACGAGACCTATATTACCAGCGTACAATGCGCCCGATCGGCCACCCCGTGGCCGCGACAAAGAGACCTTCAGGCCCTCGACCCAAGCCGCACCCCGGCACCGCTCAAAACATAATAGAGTACGGGGAGATGCAACAGACCTGCGAGATATACTGGAGGACAAGGCAAGGTAAACAAGATCGATCTACGGATCGCGTGGGCGCCCCACATCACGTGATGATAACCGTCACACCGCATATGATAAATACGGCCATGCCGAATACAACAGACCAAGCTCATCCGAGCTGCGCCGTGATATAGCCCAGTACAGGGGCGCCGCACACCCACTATGCTTCACAAACGAAGTAATGGATCATCAAATCCCCGAGGGTTTCAAGCCCGTAAACATTGAATCATATGACGGCACAACTGATCCCGCGGTATGGATCGAGGATTACCTCCTTCATATCCACATGGCCCGTGGTGATGATCTACACGCCATCAAATACCTCCCGCTCAAGCTTAAAGGACCAGCTCGACATTGGCTTAACAGCCTGCCAGCAGAGTCAATTAGTTGCTGGGAGGACCTGGAATCCGCATTCCTTGACAACTTCCAGGGCACTTACGTGCGACCACCAGACGCCGATGACCTAAGCCACATAATCCAGCAGCCAGAGGAATCGGTCAGACAATTCTGGACACGGTTCCTAACCAAGAAAAATCAAATAGTCGATTGTCCGGACGTCGAGGCCCTTGCTGCCTTCAGGCACAACATCCGAGACGAATGGCTTGCCCGGCACCTAGGACAGGAAAAGCCGAAATCTATGGCAGCGCTCACGTCACTCATGACCCGCTTCTGCGCGGGCGAAGACAGCTAGCTAGCTCGTAGCAATAACATAACCAAAAGCCCTGGTAATTCGGATACCAAGGACAACAATGGCAGGTCACGTTGCAACAAGCACAAGCGCCGCATTAACGGTGACACTACTGAGGATACGACAGTTAATGCCGGATCAGAGGCTCTAAACCCGGTCAGCAGAAGAAGCCATTCAAAAGAAACCCTCCGGGCCCATCCAACTTAGACCAGATACTCGATCGCTTGTGCCAGATACACGGCACATACACGGCACCCCCAAACAACCAGCCAACCACACCAACAGGGACTGTTGGGTGTTCAAGCAGGCAGGCAAGTTAAGTGCCGAAACCAGTGACAAGGGGCTGTGTAGCAATGACAAGGAGGAGCCCCGACCGCCGAACAACAGAGGACAGAAGGGCTTTCCCCCGCAAGTGCGGACGGTGAACATGATATACACAACCCACATCCCCAAAAGGGAGCGGAAGCGTGCCCTCAAGGACGTCTATGCGTTGGAGCCAGTCGCCCCAAAGTTTAACCCATGGTCCTCCTGCCCGATCACCTTCGATCGACGGGACCACCCCACTAGCATCCGTCACGGCGGATTCGCCGCATTGGTTCTAGACCCAATCATTGATGGATTTCACCTCACTAGAGTCCTCATGGACGGCGACAGCAGCCTAAACCTGCTTTATCAGGATACAGTGCGAAAAATGGGTATAGATCCCTCACGGATTAAACCCACAAAGACAACCTTTAAAGGCGTCATACCAGGTGTAGAAGCCAACTGTACAGGCTCGGTTACACTCGAAGTGGTCTTCGGATCCCCGGATAATTTCCGAAGCGAAGAGTTAATCTTCGACATAGTCCCATTCCGCAGTGGCTATCACGCCCTGCTCGGACGACCCGCATTTGCAAAATTCAATGCGGTGCCGCACTACGCATATCTCAAGCTCAAGATGCCAGGTCCTTGCGGAGTCATTACGGTAAATGGAAACACTAAACGCTCTCTTTGAACGGAGGAGCACACAGCGGCCCTGGCGGTGGAAGTACAGAGCAGCCTCTCAAGGCACCTCCCCAATCCGGGTGTTAAACGTCCGGACAACGTCAAGCGCGCCCGAAGCAACCTCCAACAAAGCCGGCTGGCACGTTCCGAGCGAGCATAGCAGTGCGGCCCCAACCCCAGCCCTCGCCAGACGGTGATATCGGTATCACGCATACATAATTACGCTTTGAAAATACCATGGGCATAAGGGGAGGGGCACAACTACGGCACGCCCAGAATGCGACTCAACCGCATTTAGGGGCTCCCTATTCCGTCGTTTTCTTTTTTTTGTATACTTTCAGGACCCAACTATTCGGAAGGCCTGTCCGGCAATAAACTCGCCGAACACACGATGCAACAGCCAGGGAACGAACAAGCTGTGTCATATGTCCAGGTGGTCTCTATAACGAGCTAAATACCCGTTTTGCTTAAATTTACGCAGCTTGCCCCTGGAGGGGGACATGTCAAATAATCCCATCCCTTACTTATCGCACTATTTGTATCGTTCTGCTTTCATAGCAGCTCTTTTTTAATAAACAATACATAGCTCTTATCTATTATTGTATTCATCTATTTTTATACAAATATGTTCAGTCATGACATTATGCAACCGTACACTTTGGTACGGCCAATACACCAGGGGCTTAAGTACCCCATAACATGGTGTGAGAAGACCGAACACTCTCACGAGTGCGGCACCCCGAACTTATAGCACTATATGCATCGGCTCCGAATCATGTCTTTGGTCAATAGTTTGGTTTGCCCGGCTCCCATGTTTTGGTACCTTACATTCCGCAATATTGGCTAAGGTAGCGCTGGGAGAACTACTGCGATTGTGCCCCAGTTGAGCTGGGTTAACACCTCAGTAGAGAAAGCTAAAACTGACCGTCATGATAGTGCGAGAGACCGGTCGCTGTTCGCGAGGTTTTTTTTCGAGTCCTTAAAGACTTATGCCGCTTAGAGCGAGGAACCGGACTTATCCGGCCTAGGCGTGGATAGCGCCCCGAACTCGGTCTTCCGAATACAAGGGGCTTCGCCGAAATTTAAAATTATAGAATTTTATGGCTAAGTGAGAGTGATAAAGCATCATAAGTTCGACGACCTGGTTCGTTGTGCTGAGCGCCTCCCTAGATGGACCCAAGAATGGGAACAAGAGCGCTCAGGTTTATCCCGAACACCCCAGCACTCGTGGCATGGGGGTCGAAGCCGACGACTTGCATCTCTCAGATTTGATAAACGGCCGCACAGAAGGTAATATTTTAAATTAATAAGTGTTGCTTAACGCATATGAACAAAGTTTTCAGCGTACATGATAATAGATGCGAGACTACTCAAAAATTACATCTTTAGTGCACTCGTCTGCTATACGGCGAGCACCCTTCAGGACGCCCTTATAATACATCTCGGGCGTGCGATACTCCTTACCCGGCGGTGGCGCGTCCGTCAAAAGCTTCTCAGCGTCCAGCTTGCCCCAGTGCACTTTAGCACGGGCAAGAGCCCGACGGGCACCTTCAATACAGACGGAGCGCTTGACAACTTCAATCCACGGACACGCGTCTACCAGCCGCCGCACCAGACCGAAGTAGCTCCCAGGCATGGCTTCTCCAGGCCACAGCCGAGCTATGAGGCCCTTCATGGCCTGTTCGGCCACCTTGTGGAGCTCGACCAGCTGCTTCAGCTGGTCGCTCAGGGGCACCGGATGTTCGGCCTCAGCATACTGAGACCAGAACACTTTTTTCGTCGAGCTCCCCTCTTCGGCTCGGTAGTATGCGGCGGCATCAGACACACTATGTGGCAGATCGGCGAACGCTCTTGGAGAGCTCCGGATCCGAGTAAGTAACAGATAATTTACTTTTATATTCTTGCTTTGCATAAAGAATGCCTTACCCGCCGCTATCTTCTTCATCGCCTCGATATCCTGGAGGGCCTTCTGGGCTTCGGCCTTAGCGGTTTTGGCACTCTCAAGAGCCAAGGCGAGCTCGGACTCTCGAGTCTTCGAGTCGCGCTTCAAACTCTCGTGTTTTTCCATGAGAGCCTGGAGCTCTTGCCGCACCTCCGCCACCCGCGCCTCCTGCTTCTCTCGCTCGGCACGCTCCAGGGCCGCACTGCTTTCGGCCTTGGAGACCGCCTCCTTCAGGGCCGCCACCTCGGCCGTGGCCCCTGCAACATTTAGGTTGGTCCTGTCATTATTTGCAACCAAGTATTTTTATATACATTTACATACGGTATTACATATCCTCCTTGTCCTCGAGCTGCTTCTTGGCACGGCCGAGCTCGCTCTCGGACCGCTCGAGGCTTCCCTTCAATGCATTGACCTCCGCAGTCAGTGCGGCGGAGGTCAGCAACGCAGCCTGCATTCCCATATCGATATATTTTTATTAGACTCCTGCGTATATCTTTTTAGATCCTTAGCTCGGCTTTTCTTTTCCGAACGCCGAACCGAGCATCAGGGGCTACTGTCTATGCGGTAACATTTTTATATGTTTTGAACACATACCTCGAAGCCTGTTAACAGCCTTGTGCAGGCTCCTGTCAGCCCGCTCTTGGCGGACTGAGCCTTTTGAATCACCGCACTCATAACAGTGTGGTGTTCCTCGTTGATGGAGGCGCCGTTAAGCGCCTCCAGCAAATTGTTCGGCGCCTCCGGATGGACGAAGGTTGCCGGCGGCGTAGGCTTTCCCTTCGTATGAAGGTGCCGCCCGTCGGACTCTGGAACCGTTGGCGGTTCCGGAGCAGTGTCCGGCCCGGGGCCGGACATAGATCCCTTCGGGGCTTTGCTCCTTTTGGGCCTGGAGTCCGGGAGGTCGCCTTGGGGCGCCTCCAGGACCATCTCCTCCTGGTTCGGTCCCTTTTGGGACTCCGCCTCGGCGTCGTCCGCAGGGAGCGGGGAGGAAGCCGTCGGAAGTGAAGCGCTATTCACATCCGACGAATTCAGAGAGCCGCTCGACGAATCGCCGAGCTGAACTCTGGGTGGACTGCATAATTAAAATTCGGCATCAGAAGCTATCAAATAATAGAGGGGCGCCATGAGTCATTCGGATAGCCGGACACTTACGATTTTGCCAGGGGCTTGACCCTGGATGGCCATTCCTCCCCGCCGTCTTCAACATCGGAGGCATAGTCCGGCAGAAGGGTCTTCCCCTTCTTGGCCCCCTCGGCCTCCCCAATTGGGGCAGCCTTCCTTTTCTTTCCTCCCCCCATTGGAGGGGGAGAGGCTTCTTCTTCTTCTTCCTCCTCGTCTTCCGAGGCGGAGGGTGCGTCGGGGTCGTCGGGCGATGAATCCGACACCACCAGGCGCCGGGAGCTCTTTCGAGTCCCCGTGGCCTTCTTCTTGGCCTTCTTCTCCGGCACCACGTGAGGTGCCAGAACTAGCAGCTTCGTTAAACGAGCGTCCGCTGGGTCTTCGGGCAAAGGAGCCGGACAGCTGATCAGTCCGGCCCTCTTCTGCCAGTCCTGGCAAAGGGATGGGGGTTTAGATCCCGCATAAAATCAAATCTATGGAAAACAGATACCCCGTAATGGGAAAATTAGCTCACGCGCTGGCTTGGCGCTTGGCGCAGAATCCGCGATCCTCGGTGACGGGAGGCGGGACCTCGGAGCTCTTGAATAGCACCTTCCATGCATCCTCGTGCTTTGTGTCGAAGAGCCGGGACAGAGTCTGGTGCTGGGCCGGGTCGAACTCACACAAGTTGAAAGCCCGTCGTTGACACGGGAGAATCCGGCGGAAGAGCATGACCTGGACTACGGTGACAAGTTTAACCTTCCTGCTAATCAGGTCTTTGATGCAGGTTTGAAGTGTGGTCACTTCTGCCGAATTACCCCACAACAGGCCCGTCTCTTTCCAAGACGTGAGCCGTGTGGGAATGCCAAATTGGAATTCGGGGGCCGCTGCCCATTCATGGTCACGCGGCTCGGTGATGTAGAACCACCCCGATTGCCACCCTTTGATGGTCTCTACGAAGGCGCCCTCGAGCCATGTGACATTGGGCATCTTGCCCACCATGGCGCCTCCGCACTCTGCTTGGCGTCCGCCCATGACCTTCGGCTTGACGCTGAAAATCTTCAGCCATAGGCCAAAGTGGGGCTCGATGCGGAGGAAGGCCTCACACACGATGATAAACGCCGAGATGTTGAGGAAGAAGTTCGGGGCCAGATCGTGGAAGTCCAGGCCGGAATATAACATGAGCCCCCGGACGAACGGGTGAAGAGGAAAGCCCAGTCCGCGGAGGAAATGGGGAAGAAATACGACCCTCTCATGGGGGCCAGGGGTGGGGATGAGCCGCCCCTCGTCTGGAAGCCGGTGCGCAATGTCGTTGTGCAGGTATCCGGCTTTCCGCACCCTTTTGATGTGCCCCTCCGTGACGGAGGAGGCCATCCACTTGCCTCCCGCTCCGGACATGGTTGGAGTAGGTCGAGGCGAGATGTGCGGGCTTGGGCGTTGGAGCTCGAGTGCGCAAGGACGAATAAGCAAAGGAGGAAGAATGCGTGAATGGAAAGGGTAGATCCTTATCCCCTTATATGGGCGGCCGAAATTACGAGCCCCTACCGGCCTAATAAAACTCGCTTATCTCCCAAGCGCCGCGGTTAATGGCGCGGTTGGGTTACCCACGCCCGTACTGATGAGAATCCCGAAATGAGGGGACACAATCTCTGCTTCGACAAGACGTGCCAAGGAAACCGCCTCGCTAAACGTGCTGAGGTGGAGCAGTAAAGTAAATAAAAACCAGGCCGTGGCGTGAGGTCACGCTACGGAATACGTCAGCAGATTGGATTGGTGCAAATGTTATTTTCTCTATGGTGGCATGTGGAAATTATTTTGCAGAGCCGGACACTATCCTGGTGTTCAACATCTTCTATGAAGTATTCGGAGGAGGAACCCGCCTTGCAATGCCGAAGACAATTGGTGCGCCGGACTCGTCGTCATTGAAGCCTGGTTCAGGGACTACTGAGGGAGTCCTGGATTAGGGGGTGTCCGGATGACCGGACTATGACCTTTGGCCGGACTCCCGGACTATGAAGATACAAGATTGAAGACTTCGTCCCGTGTCCGGATAGGGACTTTCCTTGGCGTGGAAGGCAAGCTTGGAGATACGATCTGAAGATCTCCTACCATTGTAACCGACTCTGTGTAACCCTAGCCCTGTCCGGTGTCTATATAAACCAGAGAGTTTTAGTCCGTAGGACGAACAACAATCATACCATAGGCTAGCTTCTAGGGTTTAGCTTCTCTGATCTCGTGGTAGATCAACTCTTGTAATACCCATACCATCAATATTAATCAAGCAGGAGTAGGGTTTTACCTCCACCGAGAGGGCCCGAACCTGGGTAAAAACATCGTGTCCACTGTCTCCTGTTACCATCCGCTTAGACGCACAGTTAGGGACCCCCTACCCGAGATCTGCCGGTTTTAACACCGACAGAGAGGAATGCAAACCAAAGGGAAGTTAGGAAAAATCTTACAGCCAAGGAGAAGAACGAGACGAATGCCAACAGAAGGGGAGCCAATAAAAATAAGTCAGCCGAGCTGAGGCAAGAGATGAATGCATGCCGAAGAGCACGTAGGCAGAGCACACCACTTGAGGAGAGGGAGACGTTGTGGGCTAAGCGCAACACAGCCTTCTAGCTAGACGGAAGACCCCGTGCGCTGAATCTATCACAATGCCTTGCCCAGGTGCACATCTCTTATGAATCACTATGTTATGTTATAGCAGTTTCATATATCTGTCTATATTTGGCAGTTGTAGGTGTAATTTTCTTGATCCACAAGAGAGGCGATTAAATCAAACTTAAGACAACCCTAATGTAACAAGTGTGACAAGGAAATAAACTTGAGTGGTGCGATGTGATTCCTCGTATAGGGGAACCAACTATAACGATATTGCTCGTCTGGGTTTATCTTTCGAATGTGATTGAGAGCTGTATTTGGTCTATACAATGCATTTTGTTCTGCTTAGTTCCACCTTCTAACTTATACTACTGTGCTTATGCTTTTTAGGTTGTTTCGGCATTTCTTGGATTACAAACTGGTTTCCTTTGTGGCTGGTTTTAGATAACCAGAGAGACTGGTCTACCGGGAGGAATGGGTAAATTCCCATTTGTTATTCATAATAATATGTGAGATATTTATTGCACTATTGTTTATTATGAAAGGCGACAGTGAACCACGAGAGATGATAATCGGAGTTGAATATGACATTGATGTGTTATGGGGGGATGGAGAACACAATAATGCCGTGAAAAGCATAGATGGATGAAGATTTAGGAAGACGACAATATTGTTTGTTGAGCACTTACAACATGGAGGGGAACACAAGCAAATAGGTATCACGGTGGTTGCTACCGAGAGAGAAGTGAAAAGAAGAAAAGACACAACATGAAGCGGAAGACAATCAGGTATATCACTTGTTGCTT
This sequence comes from Triticum aestivum, assembly GCF_018294505.1. Taxonomy (NCBI): domain Eukaryota; kingdom Viridiplantae; phylum Streptophyta; class Magnoliopsida; order Poales; family Poaceae; genus Triticum; species Triticum aestivum. The sequence continues at coordinate 494,909,261 of NC_057807.1, read as the reverse complement.
CACATCTTGTTTGGTTTAAGACTTGCTACAAATTGATCTTATTATCAAAGGAGGAAGTCAAGAATCTTAATGTTTTTCGGTGAGTGTTTGATTTCCTAGATAGACTATTTCTCATGGTCCGCCCTTGGACAATGAGTATGCATACTATTTTCAAAATGAGTAGGCATTCCTTTATGAATAAGGGCAACATTAATTCCTTTACTTGATATGATTTCCCTTGAACGACTTACTATTGTTATGCACTTACGTTAAATGAAATTTTATCCTTTTTGTAGTATCCTACAATGGTATATGCATAAGATGATCGAGCAGCGACCTACTGTTCACAATACAGATTGATGATGCCTCCTCAATATCTACTTCTTCGCCGCCCCCAACCCTGGTATAGTATGAAAATCCTACAAATAAATAAGAAGAATAGGTAATTATCGAATGCTTATGTTTGTTGGTGTATTAGTTCTTTTAGGTCCAATCCTGTAGGATGTTTCTCACACTTTCATTTAGTTGAGTGATTTTGTATGCTAATAATACAATAGATTGATCTACTTAATATTTTTGAGTGCATGATGCTTTGATGTGAAGGTCTACATTATTATTGTTGGGCCTAAATGACATCAGAGACTTGAACGGGGGATGATGCCTCATTTACCTGATTGGTGTGCTTTCTTAGTTCCATTTTGTGAGTAAATCATGGTGTAATTGCGTCTTACCTTCTGTGCGGGATTGTAGGTGTGTGCTTCATCACTTTTTTGTTTCTTATAAATTGTCCTTATTTTGTTTCTTATGTTCAGGTTTAGGTTTAGGTTTAGATGTTTTCTTCAACCTGCAGGCTCAGTCACCTTCAATCTTCTACTTCGACTTCCATGCGGAATGTTCAACAAAATATCCAACAGAAGTACAACTGCTCTTAATTTGTGTTGTTGTGTTTTGAATGATGACTCTAGGTATAGTAGAAATGTAGTATTAGGAATACATGGACGTGCATATCCATTTCATGGCTGTACTATGGGGGAGGCATGAGGTCAATATCCCATATTAGCTATATCTTGTTCATATATTTTTGTGTTTGCTCTCGGCGGTGGGTTGTTGCTGTTTGATAATGGTCCAATTTGGTTGTTTTTATGATCTTATCAATATATTTTACACTATACAAATTAAATTTTGATAGTTTTAGTAAATTAGTCATGTTATTTATTTCCCAATGGATACCGCATAGTGACATGCAACTACAAGGATAAATTAATTTTCGAACTTTCATTTCTCGATCATTTGATATTTAAAAGTTGGCATTTATTGGAAACTAGAATAGTAACAATAAGCTTAAGTCGTGTTATGTGCCCGGCGGAACTTGATTCGCTAGGCTTGCTCTATAATTTTATCTTTGTTCATTATATTTTCTTCATTGTTGCGTCCATTAAATATTCATCAAATATCATATCTCCGTGTGTTACGTGCTATGATCTGATGGGTATGAGTTGCGGCAGATGTTTTTTATTACACTTGCTAAAATATCATGCGAATGAAGCTAAGAACAACACTCCTGATATAGTGTGAGAATTTCTTAAGAGCATCAAGTAGATCTTAATCTGTAACAGATTTTTAGTTGAATAATCACCCTATATGTTATACATCATCAAATTGCCTTTTTTATTATCAATTTACATTGCAAGTTAAGTGAACTTCAATTATTACCCGATTGTGCCTATTTTCTATTCCCTCCATTTCTAAATGTCTTTTTAGAGATTTCAATATGGACTACATATGGATGTATATAGACGTAACTTATAGTACATGTGAAATATAAGGGAGTATATGTGAAATTTAACATGCGCTATATTTATAAAACTCCAACAATATATATTTCAAAAGCCCGTGACAACGCACGGGCATTCTACTAGTTTTTGTAGAGTGGTAGTTTTCCGGTAGGTTGGATGGAAAGTTATAGTTTTTTGTGAAATACTTGGAGCAATGCAACAAGTGGTTCCTCGTTTTCAGGCACGTGATAAATAGGCGCTCCCTAATTTGAGTATGTTTTGCTCGGCCAAGTTCATCGATGAGTAGATATTTCTTCAAATGAAATGAATCCTCTGCCGTAATATTGAATGGCGATGCAGCTTTGGCGACAACAGTGTCAGTCTGCGCGAGCTTGTAAATACGACGCAGGCAGCGGAGAGCTGAGCTGCGATCGGGCAGTAACTTCACGACGTGCACTTGTCTCTCCTCGCCAGCCACCATGAATGCCATGGCACCAACTTGCTTGCGTGCATATGTATGGAGGGAAAATATCCTGTGACACGGTGCATGGCATGATACCATGCTCCGAGCTTGCATGGTACGTCCGATCTACATGGAGGGCGTGGGATCAGCTCACTTGTGTTTTTACACATACCTCCTTGTATATTTCCATCTTGCCTCCCAGAAAGCTGCGCGTACTTACAAAGTCGTAACACTTCTGCACGTCTCACTTTCTCAGCAACAAGTCTTTGTTCCTGTCCGCTGCCATTCATCAAGATGCAGCCCGCTGGTAGAGCAAAGTATTTTAATCCCATTAACCTAAAATAGAAAGATAGAAAGACCGAAATTCCCACTAACATTGAACGGTGCACAGTACACTGTTGCTCATACAGTTAGCGGAAAAGTAATCGTATATTGTTAGATCAGGATGTATGGGTTAATCAGCACATGCATGTAGTAATTATATTTGTTCTTAAATAACGAGATAAGTAAGGGGGCGGCGGCGTTTTGGCTCCCGGGTGAACAATACCTTTTTTAATTTTTTGAACAATTCTGAAAAACTTTGTAGATGATCTTGTTGGTGTCGCAAGCATCCTTGAGAATTTTCACGAGGAAAGGAGCAGCGGTGTTTCGTCGGTGAAAAAAACACAAAATTACGGTGACATTTGGTCTTCGATTTTTTTTTTGTGCAGGCGAAAATGCTTATTTGTCAAAATTTGCACGTGGCATTTGTATGGGACAAAGATCACAAAATTTTTTTGTCTCAATTCGTTTGACATTTGAAAAAAAAAAATTGGGCCCCAGCAGCAAAGACTGGACACAAACTGATCGTTCCAACATGAGCTACTGAAGGATCCTCAAAAAATAAAAAAAATCATGAGCTTACTCAATAATTACAAGCAGAGTAATCTCTTTTTCGTTGCGTTGCTCACTTCTCCCGAAAGCTACATATAGGCTTATTTCTTTTGGAATCGGATGATGTATTTCTAGTGTGATCTAGCTTTTTTACTTCATCCATGTGAATGAAACTGAAATGACCGTCCCACAAAAAAGAGGGGCGATAGTGACATGACGTAAGGCTAAGTTGCAAACCAGCAATTTACAAAAGTTTCAAGGTCTCCCTCGTATATTTAGCAGTGGATTGTGTGGATGTTCAATCCTGTCCCTAGGGCACAGATCAAACGGACCACATCTTCTTGTATCATCGTATCATACTAGTGTTGGTATCACTGGATATGCACTCTATGTATGGACATGGTACCGCCTCATTTACTAGGAGTAGATGCCGGAGAAGCGTTCCACAGGCACACTTATTTGAAACCTAACGGCATTTGTCAGGTCATTTCCCCCACAAATGTGGGTGCTCCACGTATCTAGCAGGACCATGTTGCTGACCATATGGCATTGACTCGTGCAGACAGATGGCACCAACCCATCGATCGATAATAGGAAATAGGGTTCGTTCATGGAAGGAAATATTGGAACTTCACAAATAGTACTACATGAACTTGGTTGGGAGTAACGGTGGAAGCAAAAACATCCAAGCTCGTGGAATGGTCGAACATGGCAGCAGCCAGCACGCACGCACGAATACGTCCCAACTACCTACACATGAGGAAGCTAGCATGCATGCTTCATGCTTGGGTCTCCTGCTCCTGCATTTATTCCCACACGGGGTACTGGTGGATGCACTCCATCCACGGCCCCAGCGCGTCGAGCCCGCCGGCGGCGAGGTCGTCGGCGACGGCGACGCGCTCCCACACGAGGCTGTTGGCCTTGAGCCCGCTCCCGATGCCGAGGTGCCACACCGTGTCGCCCTTCCGGACCCGCCCCTTGGCCTCCAGGTACGCCAGCTGGTACCACAGCGACGCCGCCGACTGGTTCCCGAACCGGTGGAACGTCATCAGCGCCGCCTCCATCTCCCTCTCCCCCAGCCCGAGCCCCTTCCCCAGCCGCAGTATCATCGGCTTGCCCGAGGAAGGCAGGCAGAAGTGGTCCGCCGCCGCGCGGAAGTCCGGCATTGGCGCGGAGGCGCCGGAGCTGCTGCCGGCGAGCTTGTCTTGCCGTCGCCGCCGCATCGACAGGAGCAGCGCGGCAGCGAAGCGTGCCTTCTCGCGCCACGGCAGGATGGAGAGGCTGAGCGTGAGGAGGTGCGCGCGGAGCAGCTCGCTGACCATGCGGCCGACGCCCTGGCCGAGCGTGAAGCCGGTGATGCCCTCCTCGTCCTCCTCCCGGTACCCCGCGCGGTAGCTCCGGTCGTTGGCCGTGGTGTTCGTGCGCGTCACGTTGACGAGCCGGTACTTCACCGGCACGGCCGTGCTGTTGGTCAGGAGCGCGGCGGAGCAGCCGGTGCGGAAGTTGCAGTTGAGGAGGAGCTTGCCGTGGTCCTTGCCGCAGTACCACCCGATTGTGAGGATCTCGGCGCTGACCACCACGGCGTACGACAAGGCGTGCGCCCGCAGGAGGCCGGCCGCGACGTCGACGCCGATGGAGCCGGCGCTGCAGCCCATGCCTGACAGGTTGAAGAGCTTGACGTCCGCGCGCATCCGGTAGCGGTTGGCGATGATGGCGGCGAGCGATGGCGCGGGGCAGAAGCCGCTGCAGTTGACGACGAGCGCGCCGACGGCGGACGGCGGCACGCTGGACTTTCCAAAGAGGTCGTCGAGGGCAGGGAAGAAGAGCATGTGCGCCTCCCGGATGGCGTGCGCGTGCGTGGACGCCGGCGGGAGGTAGTGCAGCGCGGGCGGGAGGTAGGTCTCGTTGCCCATGCCGCTGGAGCGGATGGCCTTGGTCATGAACTCGATGCTGCCGCGGTCGAAGAAGCCGCCGAGCTCCAGGTGCTCCAGCAGGCCGGCCACGGGGAGCCGCAGCCGGCGCGGAGGCTTGAGGCAGGAGAAGTCGACGAGCCCGACGCGGACGCCCGCGCCCCCCGCGGCGCGGCGGCGGTAGCGGCCGAGGAGCAGCATTGCGGAGACAGGGACGAGGTAGAACGTGAAGCTCCGCCGCAGCGCGAAGACGAGGGCCTCGGCGAGCACGCAGAGGAGGAGGCACGCGGCGGCGAGGAGGCCGTGGTAGGCCGCCAGGAGGTGGTCCTTGTGCGCCATGTCCATGGCCATGCCGATGCCGTCGTGGGTGTCCGGGGCGGCTAAACTGGCTTCAGTGGCGTGCTGGGTGCGTGCTTGTGTGCCGAGCGAATGGGGTTTTTATAGAGGTTCAGAGCAGAGCAGGCCAACTAACGAACCCGAGCTCGACCTCGACTACTTGGTCGCCGTAGCGGCTGCACGCACAGTGTGATGAGCTAGTATTTCCACGCTCGATCGATACGGCCGAGGCGACTGGCAACTTGGCGAGGCGACACTGGAGCCATTGCACTCAGGTCAGGAGGATTTATTGCGGCGTCCGTCCCTCCAGTTCACGACCAGACCATGATTTGGGTCGCGCTAGTTGCATTGCACGCAGCGATTCGAGATTCGACCGGGAGCGAAACGGTTCGAGGTTTTAACCTTGGAAATCACTGTTTCGTGGTCACAACTTACCACGTAGGTACGTACGCGCAGATGTGTCAATTCAGAGATAAATGTAGCGGAGCCAAAATCCTGACTAGACTGAGTACGTACATGCCGCCCGGTCCCCGTGCATGTAAATGCATGTACGCTTTATAAGTGAGTGACGCACGTACGAGTACTATGCAATGGCCTCCCGCCTCCGTGTGAGCTATTCTCGTGTCGGTGACCACTGACCAGAACGTCGATTATTCACCGGGACGTACTACGTATCAGGCAATGCTGAGTTTGACAGGAAATTAAGCAAGTCCTCCGACTATAATCCTGTCTCGGTGACGCTTTGTGCAACGTTGTTGAGGAGCCCGTAATTTTTGACCCCGCTGTTCTTCATGGGCAACAGATTGGTTATATGTGCCGTCTGTCGACGTTGTTCCATGTGCATCGGTGACGGCAACATCGTCTTCTTTGGTAACCACTTTCTTTGAGACTCGCAAGCAAAGTCATCGACATGGTTTGGTGATGCTAGCATGACTGCCTATCTAGACCCGCCCTCCCTCCCACACCGATATGCTTAGCGTGATCGTCAATCTTTTCTCGATGTTGTCTCGGTAGTACATAAAGGGCATTTGGCAGCAGTTTTCGCACATGGGCCGACGACGGTTTCTCATTCTGCCTCAAAACCCGTGTCACTAATATTGGATATAGAACCATTTGTGCTCATTACCCGTCGCAAGCGGTTTACGTTGACAAACCGCTTGCAATGCAGAGATGCCCAGAGGTGGCTATTTATTTGAAACCGCCTCAAATGTTGTATCGTTACAGGCAGTTTACAATATCAAACCGCATGTTAGCATTTTCAAATTTTATTGCGATTTTACTGTTTATCAACGTTTTTTTTATTTCATCAACATTCAAATTACACATTCACAACATTGTCACAATGCACAAGGACATTCATCTCACAATTCCATTAATTTTATAAATAGATTCATATATATCCAGTTATCGAGGGGCAAAAAAAGTACTAAAATCTACAATGTGTTGGGTTCAACACATATGAAATAATTTTTAAGATAATGAGGTTGGCGATGTTGCAAATTTTGCATTTCAATGAGTCGGTCAGCTCACTGGAAAAGGCGCCATCTTCTCATGTTATAGGTAAAAAAAAGGTATCAACATCATCGGCCATCACATCCTCCTCGTACGACACAAGCTCTTTACAATTCTATTCTAGGATTTAGTTATGGAGAATGCAACATGCAAGAACAAGCCTAACCTAGGTGAGGAAAGAGGGGATGACTTATGATCCAGGATCTTAAATCTGTTCTTCGGAGCTCCAAATGCCCTCTCAACTGCAACTCTAAGGCTAGAGTGTTTGAGATTGAACAATTCATGTGAAGTCCTAGGATAGTTTCTAGAAGAGAAATCGTTTAGATGGTAACTAGTTTTACTGAAGTGTGAAAAAACACAAGGTCGGCATGCATATCTAGAATCTCCTAGGTAGAACTTACCATCAGGTATACTGATGCCATCAGTTCGAGCCATCTTGTCAGCAAATGTTAGCATCGTGAGATGATCATTCCTAGCTAGCTAACACATATGTAAACTTCGGATCAAAATCAACGGTAGAAAAAAATATTCTAGCTTGTGTAGTGCTTTATACCGTTGTATGCTACAGCCTGTGACCTCGGCACTCTAGCCGTCACATGAGTGTTATCTATTGTGCCAATACGTCCTGTGATGTCACAAAAACATTGTTATGATTCTATCAGAATAATAGAAGCATGTCAACGCATTAACTACGAGTAATGCTCACTGTTATGATCATGTAATATGCTAACTGTTATGACCCTGTAATATGCAATTAAGTGAAAAACTCATATGCACGTGTGGAATGATAAACGGTAAAAATCTGATTTCTAGTCTCGCCTCTAAGACTAGCTTAAGTGTTGTTAATGATCATGTTTTCTGGATCTTAAGATATCGTTAAGTGTAACAATAGTCTCAAAACAACAATGAGAATATGACGTTAGAAGAACGATTATATTGAATTGACCAAAACTTGATTGTTATACTTTGAGATACTATAGTCACAAGTCAATTGTTATAATACGAAGAGTTAATATATGCTTTAGTTCCTTAGACCATGAGAGTATCCTAGTCACTTCTTCCCGTGATGGATTTTAGGGTTGCTCAAACGTCATCTGTAACACGATGATCATAATGACAACTTACAGGTTCATTAGAAAGTTTGACAAGGGACTAGATAGCTTAAGAGTGGGATTTACTCCTCCGACGATGGAGAGATATTCTCAGGACTCTCTCGGTGTGACGGCATCCATCATCATCTGGCCAGACACAGGTGACTAGGTGACGGAGATGCCGAAACATGTCAACGAGGAAGAAGAAGAAATCTGGTATAGTGAGCATGAGAATGACTCAAGAGTATACCTATACATCTCACCTCGGGTTTTGTAAACTATCGCAAAGGAAAAAGAATAGCACATGATAACCAAAGGTTCACTCTAGTGTCATTCGTGTACGCATAGGGATCGATATGTCCATTGTTCCGTTGTCGTTCATTGAATGAAATGGTTTTGTTCATGTCTATGTTTTTTCGAACCTACATGGTCACAAGTTTAAGGTAATCATCTGCTGATTGTTAGTATGGCAGGAGTAATGAGGAAATAGTTATGAAATAGTTTCATTAATATTTGAAATGCCCCTTTTCAAAGAATTTTTTTTAATATTTGAAATAGTTTCAAGAGGAACCATAAGCGTTTTGGGGTTTACCGGGTATTACCGATAAATAATATATATATCAAAAATATTTCTGGAGATGTTAAATTAACAATTAAAGGCTTTAATAATGCTTAGAAGGCTTTTATATTTAATTAAATATCAAAGAGTCTTAAAACGCAAGTGGTGAGAATTCTAGAAAAAAGGCCGCGTATATTCTTTCATCTTGGGGCTATGAGGCTATCACACCATAGCTGCAGCTAGCATGGTTGCTGAACTGTAGTAAGAGACAATATGTGAATACATGCGAGAATATCAAGACACGCCCACTCGATTGCAGCCCCCATTACCACTATTCTTCATTTTCATTCAAAGGAACAGAACAAGTTGAAGGTTTAGGAAAATTTCCTTTCATCCCGCTTTCAAAAGAGAAGTACAAATTTGACAGTCCAATAATCGAACTCCTTTTAGAATTCCTACACATCAAGTACGAGAAAGGGATTTTTTGCGGCATAAATGCATCCTAATTATACCGGTTTATGTGGTTTGACTTTGATTGGACTGTGCTTAGAATGATCTATGCATGCGTTTAGTAGAAAAAGCTTCAGTCAAGATAGCCATACGTTTGATTCCCTCTGTTCTTACCGCGTGTGCTGTTATAGGTAGGAAAACAAACACTAAGCCTTTCATGTTCAGCATGTTTATCTAGCTAGCGTGGTCAATAGTCCCAGCCGACGAAAACTAGCACCTCCAAACCTAGTAGCCAATTGCCTCTGAAGGGTTTCAGCACAAGGAGTCGGCGTGCAGTCCGTTTGAGTAAACCAAAGAGAGCACAGAACAAAGCAACCACAGATCAGCTGAATACACAAGGGCGTGTTCAGTTGCCCGCATGCAGCCCAACCAGGCCCACGCGGGATGTGCGCGGCCTGTTTGATTGCCTGGGCTGCATGCGGTTTGCGGCCCGCACGAAACTTAAAGTAGGCCGCAGCCTGCCCGGCGGAAACTGCCGAATCGGCAGTTTCTCGTGAGCCTGGCTCGGCGCGGCCACGCGTGCGAGGGGGTTGGACGCCTCGGGCAGTGCGGGAGACGGACGGGACGCCTCATAACTGTCCCCACACTCCTGTCACCGCCCCGGGCGAACTGTTCCCACCACTCCCTCTCTCCCTCACCGTCCCTCCCTCTCCGCCGATGGCTCCGCCTCGCCCACCGCCATGCCGCCCTCTGACCCCCGTCGACCAGCGCACCGCCAGCATCCAGGAGTGCTGGCTGGCCGGGCTTCAGAACTCGGGGCGGGACCTGGCGTCGGTGCTACCAGCGCCGTACCCCATCAGCTGCCGGCCACCACTAGCGCCGACCAATGCGGTGCCGGCCGTTCCTGCTCCGCCGCCGATTCCGGACCTCGTGGTCCTGGGCTCGGCGCCGGCGCCGTGCATGGAGCCGCCGCTTCTTGGGACCCCATCGGGCATGGGGTTTTCTTGACCCCCGTCCAATGGTTTTCTGGTGTCGGCGGGCCGTCCTCCTCGACCTCCGCCGTGGCAATGAGCACAGGGCCGATGCCGCAGGCCGTCAGTAGGGCCGGCTCCTCCTCTGCTCTGCCACCTCTCTCCTTCTCGCTGGGGTTTTCACCCCGGCCTCGGTTCGCGCGGCTGCGCAAGCTCCGGTGAGTCAATCCCCTCAATGCTTGCTCGTAGATGTAGATTAGGGGTTTATTTTCTTAGGCATGTGCTAGTAGTTAGTGGATTCGATTGGATTAGATAGAATTGGAATATATCCGATTGGATTTGATCCCAATCGAATCCAAACGGACCGATCTGTTCTTGGTTCCTACAGTGTGTGTCCTTCGATATTTTGTTTTTGCTACTGCTAGTGTGTCCTAGGATCTGTCATCATGCTAGTTAGTTGTGTTCATGCTAGGGTTTGTGTTGATTGCTATATGTGCATGTAGTTGGACCATTTTAGGATGATGCCAAATGTGCATGGATGCACATGGGTGCAATTGGTACTTGCACTTGCTATTTTTAGATGTTTCCATGCTTAGGATAGTGCACTGATCAGTGCACTTGCCCAACAGCAAGTCCCACTGATATAAGCAAATGCCACTGATCAGTGCCATTTGGCTATGAGCAAATGGCACTGATCAATGGCACTGATCAATGGCACTGATCAGTGCACTTGCCCAACAGCAAGTAGATCAGCGCACTTGCCCAAGAGCAAGTGCCACTGATCATTGTCATTTGGCCATGAGCAAATGCCACTAATCAGTGGCACTTGCTGTTGGGCAAATGCCACTGATCAGTGGCATTTGCTTGCTTGCTTGCTTTGATACTAATACTTGTCATGTTGCCTGACAAGATTCTGAAGACTGACTAGGATGTGACGGGTGGAGGAGCTCAGTGGTGGCAGGAGCTGAGCGCGCCGAGGATTTCATCCCCACAAACAGGTGGCTCAGGACGGTGGACCTGCCTAGCAGGATCGCCTTCATGAGCCTGCCTCATTCAAGAGAACGATCTCCGAGGCAGGGCCACAAGGAGGGGGCCCGGGAGCCGCTACGCTTCTACCAGCAGATCAAGGACAACGAAGACCTCGCCATGCTCGTCGTGACTCACAAGTTTATGAAGGTGATGAACATCTGGCTGGCCATCAAGCGGCTCCCGCGCGTGGTCAGGTTGTCGGCGAACAAGCAGTGCGTGTTCTGGGTGCAGGTCCAGAACTTCAAGGGACACATGGTGCTTGGCCGGGGCTGGAACTACTTCTACCGCCGCCACCGGATCGTCCCCGGCAACCTCGTCATTGTGCGCATCTCAGGACTAGGACTGAAGGTTCAGATCTACAACCACGACTCCTCGGTCATGTGCAGGTTTCGTTGCAGCAGGCACAACTGCCATGGTGACATCGAGCATGCTATGAAGTAAGTTAAGTAAGGTGTTAGTGTTGAACTTTTATAGTGTGTGACGAGACTTGTGCTGGGAACTTGTTCATATTTTGGCCAGGAGCAACACCCTGGCATGGAGCAGGGAAGGAGGATGCCCCTGCTGTTAATCTAGACTTATGCTATGTAGTTAAGTAGTTTGTTGTCATTTCCTTGGTTGCTGTGTTTTATTTCATTTGGTTGCTTGCATTGTTTGATCTTGCTGTTGTGCTGATCATGTGGTGGTAAGGCCACCACATTTGAATGGGGTGAGCAGAACACAAATGATGTTTGCAACCAAACAACTGAAGTTTGCATCTGCTCACACCCTAAGCACAAAAATGGCAACCAAACAGCTGGGGGGTAGGTGGTCCTCCATGCGATGTAGGCAACCAAACAGGTTGCATCTGCTACATATGAGGCTGCATTTCAACAACCAGGCTGGCTAGAGATGGACATGCAATGCAACTACTGTTGCAAACTGCAACCAAACACACCCCAAATAAACGCACGCAACACTCTTGACTCCGACGAAGCACACAAAACTCTTTTTCCTTTATTTTTGTCAATCAAACAACATCGGGCTGCCCTCCCGATAGCTAGGAAAAGCATCAGTAGATGCAAAAATTCAGCAAATGACACAATGGAAAAAGACGGGCTGCCTCCCGGTGTCCCTCTGTTTACAGGGTAAGATCTCGACCGTTCTCCAGCACATGCCTTCAGCAAGGAGGATTGGGCTTGTTCTTGTTCTTCTTGGGCTCACGGGCAGCATCTTGGCCTGCTTTGCAGAGGGTATGTGCAACGTGCACAACGTGGAAGATATGGGCAAACTCGGTGAAAGGATTGCCCATCTCGTCGGCGGCCGCTCGACTGCTGCGAATGGTATGGTGGCTAGTTTAGAGCATCTTCAGCCGCGCCCCCAACAGGCCCCCTCAGGCGATTTTTTAGCACCAGTGGCCGAAAATCGGCCCAGTCGCGCCCTCAGGATCTCATTTAGCGCCGGATTGGGCAAAATTAACAGCCGACGATCCCGAACCGGGACCCAAGCGTCCGGGTGACGCCTGGGGGCGCCGATAGAAGCGAAAAGGGGTGTGTGGTCGCTCTATCAGCGAGAGGAGGCCCTTTTCCCGTTGTTTCCTCCTGCTTCCCCCTCGGCTTCCCTCTCATTCTCCATTCCTCCCGTCAATCTCCTCCTCCTTCCTTCCAAGCCGGGCGCCATGCCGCCGCCCAGCCGAAGCAGAGGGAGCAGAGGGCGCCGCCGTCCAAGCCCCCGGGCATGAGCAACACCGACCGAAAGGCGGAAGTGCAGCGCCAGGAGGCCGTTGTCACCGATAGGCGCAAAAGGGCCAAGAAGGCCCGGGACAGGGTGCGCTCGCGGCTGTGGAGCAGGCGGAGTGCTCGGCTGAACAAACCGAGGCGGCTCGCGCGGGGATGATGAATCCACCCGGCGGCCTGGCCGCACGCGACCTGGAGCCCGCAAAAGCGTCGGATCTCCGGCCGACTTCTCGTCGTCGCCACAACCCTGGGGCTGCACGCCGTCGCCGGGCTATGCCGACGGCGACGTACACGGCGGGTTCAACCCCAACGTCACCTTCCCCCATGGTCGCACGGTCCAGCGCACGCTGTCGCCCGCCTTCGCCGGCGTGCAGTACCCTCCATACACCTACTCGCCGCTGGCCTACACAGCCTCTCCGACGCCACCTTTCTGCCGTGGCGTGCTGCCCTTCTCACAAGCCTCCTCGTCGCATCTTGGCGATGCCGACGCAACGGAGGCCGGCATGGAAGACATCATCGCAGCCGGCTCGGCTGCTGCCACCGCCTCCCCCGGGTTCACTGTCCAAGATGACACAATTGATCTCAACGGCGACATGGACGACGAGCTAGACTACGGCGAGGAAGAGCCAGAGGAGGAGGAGGAGGAGGACCTAGAGGAGGAGCCGGCGCCTGCTTCGACAAGGAAAGGCAAGAAGAAGAAGAAACGAGCGGCCAGGACCGGCGAGCCGCATGATACGTCTCCAACGTATCTATAATTTTTTATTGTTCCATGCTATTATATTACCCCTTTTGGATGTTTATGGGCATTATTTTACATATTTGTATCATTTTTGGGACTAACCTACTAACTGGAGGCCCAACCCGTATTGCTGTTTTTTTGCCTATTTCAGTATTTCGAAGAAAAGGAATATCAAACGGAGTCCAAACGGAATGAAACCTTCGGGAGCGTGATTTTTGGAATGAACGTGATCTAGAGGACTTGGAGTGCAAGTCAAGAAGCAATCGAGGCGGCCAGGAGATAGGAGGGCGCGCCCACCCCTCCTGGGCGCGCCCCTATCTCCTGGGCCCCACGAGCGGCCACCGACATACTTCTTCCTCCTATATATACCTATGTACCCCGAAAACATCCAAGGAGCCAACGAAAAACAATTTCCACCGCCGTAACCTTCTGTATCCGCGAGATCCCATCTTGGAGCCTTCGCCGGCGCTCCGCCAGAGGGGGAATCAACCACGAAGGGCTTCTACATCAACACCATAGCCCCTCCGATGAGTTGTGAGTAGTTTACCACAGACCTTCGGGTCCATAGTTATTAGCTAGATGGCTTCTTCTCTCTTTTTGGATCTCAATACCATGTTCTCCCCCTCTCTTGTGGAGATCTATTCGATGTAACTCTTTTTGCGGTGTGTTTGTCGAGATCCGATGAATTGTGGGTTTATGATCAAGTTTATCTATGAGAAATATTTGAATCTTCTCTGAATTCTTTTATGTATGATTGAGTTATCTTTGCAAGTCTCTTCGAATTATCTATTTGGTTTGGCCTACTAGATTGATCTTTCTTGCCATGGGAGAAGTGCTTAGCTTTGGGTTCAATCTTGCGGTTTCCTTACCCAGTGACAAAAAGGGTTGCAAGGCACGTATTGTATTGTTGCCATCGAGGATAAAAAGTTGGGGTTTATATCATATTGCTTGAATTTATCCCTCTACATCATGTCATCTTTCTTAATGCGTTACTCTGTTCTTATGAACTTAATACTCTACATGCATGTTGGATAGCGGTCCATGTGTGGAGTAATAGTAGTAGATGCAGGCAGGAGTCGGTCTACTCGTCGTGGACGTGATGTCTATATACATGATCATGCCTATATAATCTCATAATTATTCACTTTTCTATCAATTGCTCGACAATAATTTGTTCACCCACCGTAATACTTATGCTATCTTGAGAGAAGCCTCTAGTGAAACCTATGGCCCTCTAGTCTATCTTTTATCATATAAGCTTTCAATCTACTTTTATTTGTATCTTTACTTTTTGCATCTATATTATAAAATACCAAAAATATATTTATCGTATCATACTATCTCTATCAGATCTCACTTTCACAAGTGTCCGTGAAGGGATTGACAACCCCTTTATTGCGTTGGTTGCGAGTTCTTTGTTTGTTTGTGTAGGTGTGTGGGACTTTTGAGGAGCCTCCTACTAGATTGATACCTTGGTTCTCAAAAACTGAGGGAAATACTTACGCTACTTTGCTGCATCACCCTTTCCTCTTCAAGGAAAACCAACGCAAGCTCAAGTCGTAGCACCGTGCATCAAGTGGGCGTCCAATGAGGACAAGTGCCTCGCCGAAGCATGGAAAGTCATCTGCCTCGACCTGGTCACCGACACGAACCAGAGCATCGACACATATTGGGACCGCATCAAGGCTGAGTTCGACGAGCGCAAGCTCGTCGACCCCTACTTCAAAGGCGTCTACATGCAGCGTGGGTCGAAGGCGATGGCGAACCATCGGGGGCTCATCCAAACTATGTGCAACAGATGGCATGGGATCGTCGAGGAGATCGCGGCTTGCCCGGAGAGCGGCGCCAGCGTCGAGGATTAGGTACAACACGTTGGCCTCTCCCTATTTCTTTTCTCCGTGTGCGCGCCCGTGTACATGCCCGCCGACTGATGTTCATTCCTCGGCACAGTTGCTGCGCATGTTCGCCATGTTTCGCGATGACAACAACGACCAAGAGTTCAAGTACCTCCACGTCTTCAAGTGGATCGACAAGTGCGACAAGTGGGCGGATGTATGGCGCACGCTCGCCAAGGCCAAGGAGACGTACAAGTCAGACGCACCGACCCCGGGCACAGTCGACTGGTGCCCGGACGACAACAAAGGGGCCAAGAAGGCGAAATATGCCGAGTCGGCTGCTGCACGTGTGCAAGAGTCCATCGAGCATTGGCTCGCCGATGCCAAGACCCGGGCTGCCTTGCGGGAAGAGAAAACTGAGGCGCGGTGGTCGGCGATGATGACGAACAACATCATCAAGCTCGACTTGCTCCAGACCAACATCGACTTGCTTCGGACCAACATCGCTGCGAAGAAGAGGAACACCGATCTGGCTTTCTTGATGGGCGGTGTGGACATGCTCCAGAGCGGCGACGAGAAACTCAAGGGGCGGTTCTATGTGGAGCTCGGCCTCATCCTGAACCAGATACCGGCGACGCCGATGCCAACTACCACGCCGACGATGATGTCACAGCCAAGCCCGAGTGATGATGCCTCCGCGATGCCCAGCAGCACAGAAGAAGCCGCGCCGATGCCGCCCAGCCCCCGCACGCTGACACCGACACCTGTAACACCGGAGGCCGACACCGCCGTCTGATGCATTCCTTGCATGTCCTTTCTTTTTGTGCGTCGAACTTTTCTTTTGATAGTCGAAGTGTGGCACGGTGATGATTGTCATACTGTTGCGCCGTTCGCCGGATTATGGCTTTTTTTGGAGCGGGAGCGGACCAAGTTTGAATATGATGTGGCATGGGGGCGGCACCTGGGGGCATGGCTGGGGCCTGAATCGCCCCCGGGGCCTAAAAATCGTCAGGTGAGCGCCCGAAGGGTGCCGGCCTATGCGCTGGGGGCCGAACAAGTGGAGATGCTCTTAGCAAGCGAAGATGGGTGGTGCACTGGTAGGCGCGCCCTGGCCAGTAGAGAAGGGAACTCCATCCGATTGCAGCTGGACTTAGCGCCGGTCATCGCCGGCGGGCCCAAAGAATAATTCTGCTGATCGGCCAGCATTTCACGTCACGTCCAGCGGAGCTCTCCCAGCCATAGGAGGACCCCGAGTTGGTCATCGGCGCTCCCGTTCCGTGGAGTTTTTCCATGCTTGTCGCTCTCCTTCTCAGGTTGTTCGACATTGAGATGCTCCGGGCTGAGCATCTCCAGCCGCGCCCCCAACCGCGCCCCCAAGAGCCTTTTCTTGGCGTTGGCACCAAAATAACCGGCCCAGTCGCGCCCCCAGGAGCCCACTTTTCGCCGGTTTGGGCCGAGACTGGCGTCGGCAGACCCAGGCCGAACCCGACGTGCTGGGCACCCTGGGGCGCCGGGGCAATTGGATTGAGCGTGAACGAACGATGGGTCCATCGAGTCAACGGCCCCTGCCTCGTCGTCCTCACAACACCTCGTTTTCCCACGGGGAATCAATGCCAAGGCTGCCACCGGCCAGCCTTCCATTGATTCCTCACGGGCGGTGGTCGGTGACGCGCCCCTCCCCGCCACACGTACACACGACGCCACCCCCCGGGCGCTATATAAAGATGCACTCCTCATCGGGGACGCACCCGCCCGCAGCCCTCCTCGTGCACAAACGCTGCCTCCGCCAATATCATCTTCATCAAACACAACATCCCAAAGCTTGTGGCTTTGCATATCATTAGCATCATAGGTATTCAAAGAATTCGTACTAACAACATTGCAATCATGCTCATCATTCACATATTTTATGCCAAGCATTCTATGTAATTCTTCTTCTAGTACTTGAGCACAATTTTCCTTCCCATCATTTTCACGAAAGACATTAAAAAATGAAGCATATGAGGCACCCTTAATTCATTTTTTTGTAGTTTTCTTTTATAAACTAAACTAGTGATAAAACAAGAAACTAAAAGATTCGATTGCAAGATCTAAAGATATACCTTCAAGCACTCACCTCCCTGGCAACGGCGCCATAAAAGAGCTTGATGTCTACTACACAACCTTCTTCTTGTAGACGTTGTTGGGCCGCCAAATGTAGAGGTTTGTAGGACAGTAGCAAATTTCCCTCGAGTGGATGACCTAAGGTTTATCAATCCGTGGGAGGCGTAGGATGAAGATGGTCTCTCTCAAACAACCCTGCAACCAAATAACAAAGAGTCTCTTGTGTCCCCAACACACCCAATACAATGGTAAATTGTATAGGTGCACTAGTTCGGCAAAGAGATGGTGATACAAGTGCAATATGGATGGTAGATATAGGTTTTTGTAATCTGAAATTATAAAAACAGCAAGGTAACTAATGATAAAAGTGAGCACAAACGGTATTGCAATGCTAGGAAACTTGGCCGAAGGTTCATACTTTCACTAGTGCAAGTTATCTCAACAATAATAACATAATTGGATCATATAACTGTCCCTCAACATGCAACAAAGTGTCACTCCAAAGTCACTAATAGCGGAGAACAAATGAAGAGATTATTGTAGGGTACGAAACCACCTCAAAGTTATCCTTTCTGATCGATCTATTCAAGAGTCCGTAGTAAAATAACACGAAGCTATTCTTTCCGATCGATCTATCATAGAGTTCGTACTAGAATAACACCTAAAGACACAAATCAACCAAAACCCTAATGTCACCTAGATACTCCAATGTCACCTCAAGTATTCGTGGGCATGATTATATGATATGCATCACACAATCTCAGATTCATATATTCAACCAACATAAAGTACTTCAAAGAGTGCCTCAAAGTTTCTACCGAAGAGTCAAGACGAAAACGTGTGCCAACCCCTATGCATAAGTTCACAAGGTCACTGAACCCGCAAGTTGATCACCAAAATGTACATCAAGTAGATCACGTGAAATCCCATTGTCACCACAGATAAACACATGCAAGACATACATCAGGTGTTCTCAAATCCTTAAAGACTCGATCCGATAAGATAACTTCAAAGGGAAAACTCAATCCATTACAAGAGAGTAGAGGGGGAGAAACATCATAAGATCCAACTATAATAGCAAAGCTCGCGATACATCAAGATCGTACCACCTCAAGAACACGAGAGAGAGAGAGAGAGAGAGAGAGAGATCAAACACATAGATACTGGTACATACCCTCAGCCACGAGGGTGAACTACTCCCTCCTCGTCATAGAGAGCGCCGGGATGATGGAGATGGCCACCGGTGATGGATTCCCCCTTCGGCAGGGTGCCGGAACAGGGTCCCGATTGGTTTTTAGTGGCTACAGAGGCTTGCGGCGATGGAAATCCCGATCTATGGTGCTCCCGGATGTTTTTGGGGTATATGGATATATATAGGTGAGAGAAGTCGATCAGGGGAGCCACGAGGGGCCCACGAGGGTGGGGGCGCGCCCAGAGGGGTAGGGCGCGCCCTGGACCCTCGTGGCTTCCTCGAAGCTTCCCTGACATCTACTCCAAGTCTCTTGGATTTCGTTTGTTCCAAAAATAACTCTCCCGAAGGTTTCATTCTGTTTGGACTCCGTTTGATATTCCTTTTCTTCAAAACACTGAAATAGGCAAAAAAAGCAACAATTTGGGTTGGGCCTCTGGTTAATAGGTTAGTCCCAAAAATAATATAAAAGTGTATAATAAAGCCCATTAAACATCCAAAACAGATAATATAATAGCATGGAACAATCAAAAATTATAGATACGTTGGAGACGTATCAAGCATCCCCAAGCTTAATTCCTGCTCGTCTTGGAGTAGGTAAATGATAAAAACAGAATTTTTGATGTGGAATGCTACCTAGCATATTTCTCAATGTAATCTTCTTTATTGTGGCATGAATGTTCAGATCCAAATGATTTAAAATAAAAGTTCATATTGACATAAAAATAGTAATACTTCAAGCATACTAACAAAGTAATCATGTCTTATCAAAATAACATAGCCAAAGAAAGCTTATCCCTACAAAATCATATAGTTAGGCTATGCTTCATTTTCGTCACACAAAATACTCCCATCATGCACAACCCCGGTGTCAGCCAAGCAATTGGTTCATACTTTTTGACGCCCTTCAGCTTTTTCAGCTCTCACGCAATACATGAGCGTAAGCAATGGATATAGCACTATGGGTGGAATAGAGTATGATGATCGAGGTTGTGTGGAGAAAACAAAAAAGGAGAAAGTCTCACATTGACGAGGCTAATCAACGGGCTATGGAGATGTCCATCAATTGATGTCAATGCGAGGAGTAGGGATTGCCATGCAATGGATGCACTAAAGCTATAAATGTATGAAAGCTGAACAAAAGAAACTAAGTGGGTGTGCATCCAACTTGCTTGCTCACGAAGGCCTAGGGAATTTTGAGGAAGCCCATCAATGGAATATACAAGCCAAGTTCTATAATGAAAAATTCTCACTAGTATATGAAAGTGACAACATAAGAGACTCTCTATCATGAAGATCATGGTGCTACTTTGAAGCACAAGTGTGGAAAAAGGATAGTAACATTGTCCCTTCTCTTTTTTTCTCTCATTTTTTTTTCTTTTGGTGGGCTTCTTTGGCCTCTTTTTTTATTTGGGCTTCTTTGGCCTCTTTTATTTTTCATAAAGTCCGGAGTCTCATCCCGACTTGTGGGGGAATCATAGTCTCCATCATCCTTTCCTCACTTGGGACAATGCTCTAATAATGAAGATCATCACATTTTTATTTATTTACAACTCAAGGATTACAACTCAATACTTAGAACAAAATATGACTCTATGTGAATGCCTCCGGTGGTGTACCGGGATATGCAATGAATCAAGAGCGACATGTATGAAAGAATTATAAAGTTGGCTTTGCCACAAATACGATGCCAACTACATTTTCATGCAAAAGCAATATGACAATGATGGAGGGTGTCATAATAAACGGAACGGTGGAAAGTTGCATGGCAATAATATCTCGGAATGGCTATGGAAATGCCATAATAGGGAGGTATGGTGGCTGTTTTGAGGAAGATATAAGGAGGTTTATGTGTGATAGAGCGTATTGTATCACGGGGTTTGGATGCACCGGCGAAGTTTGCACCAACTCTCAAGGTGAGAAAGGGCAATGCAGGGTACCGTAGAGGCTAGCAATGATGGAAGGGTAAGAGTGCGTATAATCCATGGACTCACATTAGTCATAAAGAACTCATATACTTATTGCAAAAGTTTATTAGCCCTCGAAGCAAAGTACAACTACGGATGCTCCTAGGGGAAGGGTTGGTAGGACTTAACCATCGCACGATCCCGACCTCCACACATAAGGAAGGCAATCAAAAGAGCACCCCATGCTACAAATTTTTTACACAACTTTTAACATACGTGCATGCTACGGGACTTGCCAACTTTAACACAAGTAATTCTCAATTTCATAATTACCCAACTAGCATGACTCTAACATTACCACCTTTATATCTCAAAACAATTATCAAGTATCAAATTTATCATAGTGTTCAATGCACTATTGCACTCTATATGATAGTTTTTATTATACCCAACTTGGATGCCCATCATATTAGGACTAATTTCATGACCAAAGCAAATACCATGCTGTTCTAAAGGACTCTCAAAATAATATAAGTTAAGCATGAGAGTTCATCTATTTATTCAAAATAAAACCACCACCGTGCTCTAAAAAGATATAAGTGAAGCACTAGAGCAAAAGACAAACTACTCCAAAAGATATAAGTGAAGATCAATGAGTAGTCAAATAATTGTGCAACTATGTGAAGACTCTCTAACATTTAAGAATTTCATATCTTGGTATTTTATTAAAAAATCAAGAAAAACTAAACAAAATGACATTTCAAGGATAGCACACATCATGTGAAGAAGCAAAAACTTAGGTTCAACCGATACTAACCGATAATTGTTAAAGAAGAAAGGTGGGATGCCTACCGGGGCATCCCCGAGCTTGGATGCTTGACACTTCTTGAAATATTATCTTGGGGTGCCTTGGGCATCCCCAATCTTGAGATTTTGTGTCTCCTTAATTCCTTTTATATCACAGCTTCCCTACACCTTAAAAAATTCATCCGCACAAAACTCAACAAGAACTCGTGAGACAAGTTAGTATAAATCAACGCAATAACCTTATCATTATCTACTGTAGCAAATCACTAAAATTATTATTCAACATTGCATACTAAATGCCTCTGCATATTTAATACTCCTATCCTCAAATAGAATCATTAAACAAGCAAGCATATGCAAACAATGCAAACATAACAGCAATCTGCCAAAACAGTACAGTCTATAAAGAATGCAAGATTCATCATACTTCCCTAACTCCAAAAATTATGAGCAAAATACTACACTGCAGAAAATTTATCAAAGCTTATTTTGCAAAACGTTTCAACATTTTATCATATTCCGACTTTTCTAGGGAAGTTTTGCAACATTGATAAACTTTCTGTTTTGAAACAGCAACATTTATACTTGCAAAATAAGCATGGTAAAGGCTATCCTTGACATTTTTATTGAAAATATGGATGCAAAACATTATTATAAATAACAGAAAGCAAATACTAACAAAATAAAATGATGCTCCAAGCAAAACACATATCATGTGGTGAATAAAAATATAGCTCCAAGTAAAGTTACCGATGAACGAAGACGAATGAGGGGATGCCATCCGGGGCATCCCCAAGCTTAGGCTCTTGGTTGTCCTTGAATATTATCTTGGGGTGCCTTGGGAATCCCCAAGCTTAGGCTCTTGCCACTCCTTATTCCATAATCCATCGAATCTTTACCCAAAACTTGAAAATTCACAACACAAAACTCAACAGAAAACTCGTAAGTTCCATTAGTATAAGAAAATAAATCACCACTTAGGTACTGTTGTGAACTCATTCTAAATTCATATCGGTGTAATATCTACTGTATTACAAGTTCTCTATGGTTCATACCCTCCGATACTACTCATAGATTCATCAAAATAAGCAAACAACACATAGAAAAACAGAATCTGTCAAAAACCGAACAATCTGTAGTAATCGGTATCATTAGAATACTTCTCTAATTCCAAAAGTTCTACCAAATTAGGAAAACCTGAGAAATTTGTGTACAAATCTAGAGCAAAACGAATCATATCAAAATCACGTTTCTTTTAATTATCAAAACTAATTTACTGGGTGCAAAAGTTTCTGATTTTCAGCAGGATCAACAGAACTATCACCGTAAGCTATCCTAAAGGTCTTACTTGGCACTATATTGAAACAAAGGCCATAAAACATGATTACTACAGTAGCATAATCATGTGAACACACAAAAACAGTAAGGGTAAATATTGGGTTGTCTCCCAACAAGCGCTTTTATTTAATGCCTTTTAGCTAGGCATGATGATTTCAATGATCACTGCAAAAAAATACACTTCCGTGATGATACATGTTTGTCACAGTAGGTCACTTTTTTGTCATGCATGTACATCCATGATGATTTTATGATAGAATCAAGATAGTCATACCTGTGCTGTCATAGAAGTGTTCCATGACATTACCAAAATTATCATCACGGAAGTGTCCACTTCCATGACGATAAATCGCGCGTCACAGAAGTGCTTTCGTCAAGGGTGATCGACACGTGGCATCCACCGTAATGGAATGCCGTTAAGCTATCGGGTCGGGTTTTGGATCCAATAACCCGTTAACAGCCTCGACCAATGGGGATTTTCCATGTGTAAAATCATCATTGGCCCGAGGAAACACGTGTCGGCTCATCGTTAGGACAGATGTCATCCACTCATTGGACGGAAGGCGCCTATGTTACGTCGACACATGGCACGGCCCAACAGAGGCCCATTCCTGTGAAAAGGTCGGCCCGTTTGACTTGGTCAAAAGGTGGCGGGCCAGCCCATGGAAAGCCTGTTAACGGCATGTTCGCATATAGCCCATTTATAGCCTGCTAACTCAAGGCCCGTTACGCCCTATCCGAATTAGGCCCAGTAGCGTCATCTGGGCCATCCAATATGATTCCAGCCTGTTTTCACTTCTGGCGCATGTATGGCCCATGACGTCTTTCGTCCCATATGAGGCCCTATGTAACTCTTGGCCTATTAACGGCCCGTGGTGAAACTGGCCCGTAATGAACAGTGTATCACTTTCCACCCATTAACGGCCCATGGTGAAACAGGCCCGTAATGAACAGTGTATCACTTTATACCCATTAATGGTTCGTTATTCCGTTGGGCCATTTCCAGCCCATGTTATCTTTCGGCCTTCTCAGAGCCCATTTATTCTTGGGCTCATTTCCAGCATTCGTTTACTTACGACCCGTAACTGTCATTTTCTGCTTGTGGGCCAAATTCAGCCCGTGGTCACAATCGGCCCGTTTGTGGTTCGTTAATACATTGGGCCGTTTTCAAATACGTCCTATTAATGATGGCCCGTTATGGTCGGCCCATGAATGGACGATTCCAACTCTAGCCCGTTTACGGCCATAACGCGGTCTGTTTGGCCCATGTTTGGCCAATCGATCATACGACCTGTATAAGGCCCATTGATGATACGACCCGCAGAAGGCCCATTGTTTCTACGGCCCATGAAGGCCCACTGTTTCTATGGCCAGTAGGGGGCCCAATGTCACTACAGTAAATATTAGCCCATGGTTATTGTGGCGTAGTTTTAAAAAATAGGTTATTGCAGCCACTAGCAAGCCGCGGAAAAAGAACTGCAATGACTACAAGCAAACAAATAAACAAGGCAACAAGGAAATAAATAAGCAAGCAACTAACGCTAGGCTATCACGGCTATTACACATATTACATCCACTGCGCATCAAAGTTCGCCACCAGTGCAAATATAGGGAACAAAGCAGCATATCATATACACTGGTTGTGAAAGTTGGCGACCAGCGCAAATAAATGCCGTAGCAAAACAAATCCAGAACTAAAACCACTTCAGAAGATCTCAAGAAACAATATCCTGGGTACCCATAATGCTGGCAAGATGCTTAGCAAGCTTATTAACTTTCTCTTGTTTGGCGCTTAAATCCTCCAGTGCTTGTTGTTGCACCAGAAAATATGCATCCGAATTCCACAGGGACTTCCTCAGTCCTCCAGCTTCTTGTCATAGCACATCTGATCGATGTCTTTCAACTTGAAGTTGAGACTCAAGAAGACGAACTGATTCAGGCAGCAAGTTCGAAGAGCTTGTGCCAGCAGTAGTGGCCAGTAACTCGAACACTACATCAAGACATGACTTTTGGGTTCCCTCACTGTCGTCAAGATAGTTTTTATCAGCTTTCTTGGAGACCAACAGGGATGTCTCACTATCTTGATCCTTATCTGCATTACTTCCTTTACCATTGGATAACGCGGTACTGTTCTCCAATATTTTGTCCGCATTCTAAGAGAGAAACAAGTAGACACATCACATGTTTACCATGTTGTATATGAAACTCATTTTGGTAAATGAGTTCAGTAGTAAAGTGGACAGGATAACAACATGAAACAAACATATATCAATGTACCATGGTCACTTTATGGTCTATATCATTCTAGTTTTTGTTACCAAATCAAGGAAGAGACACAGTTCAAATAATATTTGTTCAAGACAAAGCAGAATAGATAGAATATAAGTGTGGGTAACTATAGAGCAATAACAACACTTGTAATGTGCATGACATGAGAACATAACTGTTTATTCAATTGAAACTGAAATCAATATAGAGCAGGTTACAACAGCAAACCAGTTAAAGAAACAGGTTTAAAACATACCTGTTGCGCCATTGGAGTTTCAATTCCATCCTTCAAATTTGAAAATAGTTTGTATGAGTAAATACAGTAATGAAAGAGCAAAGGAGTATGAATCATAGCTACAGAACCTGGCCTGAGAACAAATCTTCTTCTCCTTTAAGTGTTCAGTTGGGATTCGGAGTGGTGGTCCTCGTGCTTTGGGCACTGTAGTTCCCTTACTAACTGCTCGTCTTTGGGTGCTCTGTGGTGGAGACGGTGTTGTGTCAACTGGAACTGGGTTACTATCTGCCGGGGTTGGGGTTAGAAGGGGTGTAGCTGGTTCTCTGTCCAACTGGGTAGGGGTACAATCTGCAAGAGTTTGGGTTACGTGTGGTGGATCTGGTCCTTGGGCAAGTACAACAGTGGTTCTATCTGCATCAACTGGTAGCACTATCTTTTCTGAAGATCGTGTTGTTACTCCCTTAATTAGATACTGCCATCACGCTCTCCAATTCAAATGGCTGATAAACAAGAAAAGTAATTGAAAGTATAGA
The DNA here is from genome assembly GCF_018294505.1 of Triticum aestivum. NCBI lineage: Eukaryota > Viridiplantae > Streptophyta > Magnoliopsida > Poales > Poaceae > Triticum > Triticum aestivum. Next base: position 494,883,647 of record NC_057807.1, on the reverse strand, counting down.
CATTGTATGATAGACAGGTGCAATGGATAGTGGGGAATAAAAGAGGGCATGAAATAATTCATATTTATGTTGTCTAACCAAATAGGATAGCATGACACAATTTCACATATATGATGGATAACTAAACAGGATAGCATGACACAATGTCACATTATGATGGCTAACTAAAAAAGATGGAAAGACATAGTTCAAAATATGAGACTATGTAAATAGGATGACATGACATAACTATATAATGTGTTTATTAAATAGGTTGGCATGCCATAATTCACATACATTCACGGATAGAATGCCATAATTCAGAATATGATGACTGTAAACACTAAACAGGATGAGATGATATAACTGTATGATGTCTTTATTAAATGGGTTGCCATGCCATAATTCAGATAGATGATGTGTATGTACTATGTAAACATGATGGCATGATATAATTCAAATATATGATTTATATAGTAAGCAAGTAAGTAGATGGCAATCCATATATGATGTAAAAACTAAGCAATGCAAGACAACATGCATGACATGGGTATGTAACCCTGCCAACTTTGAGCATAGACTGGTCATCAGTCTCTGAATCCTCCTCTGAGGAGCTCTCTGTAACCAGCAAGATGTCTGCTTCAGTAGGTAGCATTGTCTGCTCTGAATACCTTGTTTTCACTCCAGATACTTCCATCACCGCTTCAAATGGCTGATGCACAGGATGAGTAGTTGAATATACAAACATTGTCGACAAATGGAACACGTAATACAAAAAAATGCTAGCATGATATAATTCACATACATGATGATTGGCTAAACAACATGGCATTTCATAATCCACATATATAATGCCTTTGCAACAAGATAGCATTGTATAATTCACATATATAATGTATTGCAACAAGATGGCAATGCATAATTCACATATATGGTAATTAGACACTGAACAGGTGGCATTCACACAAAGCATGTCTAAACTAATCAAATGACATAGCAATGTGAGACACCATACGCACGATATGAGCAACATAACCCTGACAAGTTAGAGCATACACCTCGGGGGGGGGGAATAGGACCGGTCATATGTCTCTGAATCCTCCTATGTGGAGCTATCCGTAACCAGCGAGATATGCACTTCGTCAGATAGCATAGTTTGCTCTGAAGACCTTGTTTTCACTCCAGAATTTGCCATCACCATGTCAACTGGCTGATGCACACGAAGAGCAGTTGAATGTACTAACATTGTTGACAAATGTAATATGTAACGAAAAAAGGGTGGCCTGATATAATTTACATATAAGATGACTGGCTAAGCAGGATGGCATTGCAAAATTCACATATATGATGCTTGGCTAAACAAGATGGCGTTGCATAATTCACATAAATGATGAATAAACTAAACAGATGGCATTCGCACAAAGGATGTCTAAACAAAGCAAATGACATATTTGATGTATAAAGTAAGCAATGCAAGACACCATATGCATGATATAACCAACATCAGCATGCCAAGTTAGAGCGAAGACCTCAGGGGGTAAATAGGAGTTGTCTTCTCCTTCTGAATCCCCCTCAGAACAGATATCTTCCTCTTGATTACAATCCGAAATGCGTGGAGGGGGGCTACCTTTGCACCTACCATGGAGCGACATCTGCATGAAATTTTATTGCCACGCAAGGCTCGTCTCTTTTGCTCTACATGTTCAGTTCCATTGTTTACTATAACTATCATGCATAGGAATAAAACATAGTGAGATTATGTAAGGAGTGCATGCAGAAATCCAGAGTGATGGTAGAAACCTGTGGATAGACCCAAAACCAATAATAGCAGGTAGATAATGGCTTCAGTTAAAAAATACAGATAATGGCTTCTTTACTGTTTGTTTCCCACCCAACATGAAACTCATAGTAGACACCGGAGATTAACCAGATAGTAGATAGATACTATTGATAGCGGCCCCGATATGTACCGCACAACCATTTAAAAACTCAAGTTTGACCATTAGTTTGGAGCTGACTCAGAGTCTAATCAGTGAACATGATGATAAAGTAGCATGTAATATTAAGCGATGCATAATGTAAGCAGACACGAAAGAGTGCGACCTCTCTTGCGGACCCGTGTAGTCCTCGAGGTCATCTGCTCGGTTGATGATGGTAATGCAGTTTTCATGAATGCCAGCGGCGGGGAAGAAGATCTGAGGCGGTGAAAGACAGTCTGGAGGCCGGATCCCTGCTGTGCTGGACCCTTCTGTCATTGGAGCAGCTGAGCTGGGGTGGACGATGGCGCAGCAGGAGCGGGACAAACCACTCAAGGTTTTCTTTGACAACTATCTGTAAGAGAAGTAATTCTGTAAGGGCTCGTTTGAATTGGAGGATTCCAACAATGTAGGGATAGGAAATAGACAGGAATAGGATAGGAATGCACGTGCAAAACAGAGAATTTTAAAACACAGGATTTCTGCCAATCTGGGTGTTTGATTCACAACAATTGGAAGATCACAGGATGCAAAGAAGCATGGTGAGATTAAGTCAAACCACAAGAAAATGTACGGTTATAATGCTATTATGCTACTATCTCTTAGTCTTGTGCTTCATGAATAGGAATTTGAAAAGGAGGACAAGTGAAAATTAAAATTCCTACGTTTTTTCTTTTAAGGAGACACTAAAGGAACAAATCTGTGTGCTCAGTGGACAATATATATAATATGTAGAGTAAAAAAGAGATGCAACAAGTGTACAACCTCTCTGGCGAAGCCATGTCAATCTCAGCATGATTGGGTTGGCCGGTGAGGATGCTCCGGCTGACTTTGCTGTCGGAGGAGGGGAAGAAGATCTTAGGTGTCTGGAGATGGAGCCCGAGGTACTGCTCCGCTGTGATGGAGGGTTTCGTCGTTGGAGCAGCTCCGATGAGTTGTACGATGCCGAGGCTGAAGCAGGACAAGAGAGACAACGAACAACGTTAACCTGAGTGGAATTCCAATAGCATCTCCAATACATGACGTAAAATACATAACCACAAAGTGCTAGATTTAAAATACATCAGCCGCTCATCTCTGAACTTAAGTTTCGAAACTGAATTTAACTGTCGAAACTGAACTTAACTGTCGAAACTGAATTTTGCTGTTAAAACTGAACGCACTAGCAAGGTGAGGCTACATGTCGGTCGACTGACTTTTTCATCTCTATTCAGTGGATTTTGCAGCCGTTGGATACGAAATCAAGGGCCTGCGGTTCATCTTCAACCTCCACCCCCCTGAGTCACCAGCCACCACCGGCCAAATAGCAGCCCCCTGCCGCCTGCGACCGGCGGTGCGCTGCCCTGCCCGCCCCAAAAACACTCCCCATCGTCGGTCCGCCGCCGCCCCGGCCATCCCTCTAGCCCCCCCCCCCCGTGCTGAGCTTTTTCTCCGGCGATCCCCACGCCACCGCCCCTCCAACGCCCCGCCACCGTCGGCGACCACCGCCCCACCCTGAACCCTAAGATAGATACCGGGGTACCTCTCCGGCGAGCCCCCCTCCCCGCTGCGGCTGGTTCTTCCTTCACACTGGCGAGCCCCCCTTGAAAATCGACTGACCCAAAAGTCGATTCAGTCGACTGAAGTGTAGCTAAATCAGAGCAGCATCGCAAGCAAGAGCAAGAGCGAGAGCAGCAGCACGAGCAAGAGCAATAGCAAGAGCAGACCAGGCAGGGGACCGAGAGCAAGAGCAGAGCAGCAGCGCGAGCGAGAGCTAAAGCAGCAGCAGCTCCTACTGATGTGGACGTTGCCGCCGAGGGAGCGACGCCATGGAGGAAGTGGCCGGCGACGCCGCCGTGGATGGAGCCGCGCCATGTCGGCTCGGGACCGAGCGCCGGCAACACCATGAGATCGAATCAAGAAGAAAATGCGGCAATTAGTGTACAACCTTTTTGGTGGCGTCGATTAGGCCGCAGCTTCATCCGAGGAAACGGTGATGATGATGCTCTTCCGATGGTGCAGGTGAAGACGGTGGTGTGGGAATGGAGGTGGCGCGAAAGACGAGGGGAACGTCGGGGCAGCTCCTTGGAGGTGGAGGACGGGGTGGCTGAACCGGCGGGACGATGAGATCGACGATGGATCCTCATCCGGTACGGTGGATGAGGGACGTCTAGGTGTTGCTGTGGACGACATCGTCAGGGAAGAGGCTCCGGCTGGGTGGCGGACGGAGCAGGGTGTGGGGTTTCGTCGAGGGTTTTCGCGGCCTCGGTGTACGAATGGGTGGGCGGATGGGATGGCAGTGGGGAACCATGGCTTAGAGACGCACTTGTCCGAAATGTGGGGTAAGTTATGAAAGTACCCCCACCGATTTGAGGCGGTTCTTTCGGTTCAGGGGTACCACGGGCATTTCACGTGTCGGGATTTCACAGGAGGTGGGAGTTTTTGCGCGCATTGTAATTTCAGAATAGTAAGGCGTGGGTTGAGATGGAGGGAGTTGTCGGAGCACAACGAGACAAAGATATATCTTAAATATTTCGGGCTAACAAGGCGCGGGTTGAAATTTCCGGACAAGCCTAACATGTACTGTACCAAATCAATGCGCACTACAAATGTCATTCAAAACTTTGAATTCATGTTATGTTAAATTAAAATATTTCGCTACGTGTATAATGCATGCAACCTACTACTCAAATGAACGTTTTAGTGCATTCCAAACATATATACTACCGCTTCAATATGAACTAAATTTGAATTCGTTTCTCTATTTGAATAAGATCTACAGTAATGATTGTTGTGAAGTCAAAGCATTTGAATTCGTTTGTCTGTTTTAATAAGATCTACAATCATCATTATTGTCAAGTTAAACCATCATTTGTGTATTATCTTCACAGCACACCACATGATTAGTCTCGAGTTACATATGAACAATGTGTACTATATGAACTCGAACTAGATTATTTGAATCCACTTTATTTTGATTTCAAATCACATTACATTTCTAGCTCTAGCTAGATCTTCATAATCTAAACCATGTCTCATATGTATAATGTGTTTATCACATTATGTATGGTGCCCCGCCCCCTACGTCTACAAGTATTTAGATGTGAGTTGCAAACACCACACATTACCACAAATTCAAATAAAATGTGAGAATGCTCGATATATAGTATTGTTTAGATTGTTCAATATTTAGTTGTAAGCTGCAAACGCCACACATTATCACAAATTCAAATAAAATGTGAGATTCTTTGATGTATAGTATGGCTTAGATTGTTCGGCATTTAGCTGTGAGTTGCAAACGCCATGCATTATCACATTATGGTATAACATGTGCACAACACGTGTATCACCGCTATATTCATGCATGCAATGTTTAACACACTATGATCTCCTATTCAAATATATGAATCCACTTTCATATCAAATTATGATCTTTGTTAGTCTCTTACACCCACACAATCCTCTAACCTTTGTAGCTACCACTAACTTTCTCTCATGCATGCACACGCCCTCCTCCCCCTCCCCCTCCCTCGGCATTCTATCCACCGGGCACATTCATTTTTTCTTTAGGTCGTTCTCCCAGAGTCTCCACAACTCCTTTCCGACACTCACCGATGCCTGCCTACAACATACACACACACCTTCAATCTCCTCCTTTATGTGTCCTTGCCTCGTGTCTCTCATACGGTCAGACACACGTGTAAACTCTCGCCCCTCTTTTCATCGATCTTACAACCGCACACTCCTCCCCCTATCTAGCTAGTAGTTGGGCCTCTCGCACCACCTCCTAGCTCCATTCTCTCTATCTATCCGTCTCGCTGGGCCTTATTTGCCTCTAACAAATGGACGTACAATGACCGATCTCTCGCTATACATGGAGCTAGCTAGGTCCTTATAACTCGTTTTTACCCACACGTCGATCTATCTACCTCATTAGTTGTGTCTCTCCCTTCCTCCGACAAACAACAATTGATCTACCGATCTAGTTAGGTTTGCTTACCAAACACATGGTTCCCCTTCATCATCCATGGATGCGTTCCGACAGATCTATCACGCACAGGCACACACAGAAACACATCCCCACTCTTATTGATAACATTGCAGTTCCACCCTCAGTTTGTCTAGTAGGCCTCTCCCACCATCTCCGAGAAGCAACTCCATCACCCATCCAGCACTCTACCCCTCTCCCTCCCTCTCCCTCCCTATCTCTCTCCTCTCTCTCTTTGTCCCATCATATTTCCCGTCCTTCAGTTATGTATGGATGTCGACCGATCTCCCTCAAGACATAGCTGGGTCTCTCCTTCTCAACACATATACGAGTCGTTCTACCTCTATAGTTAGGCCTCTACCTACCCCTCCCCCCACCCCTCCCCCCCACACACAGGTACATCGAGCGCTCTAGTCATGTCTCCCTGCCACACACAAACTTGACATGTGTCCTCTAACGTTCCGGTAGGCCAGTCGCCCTATATCTTTGACTTGCACACACACACAATTTCGATGGCTCTCTTCATCGACCTCGCACCCACCCACTTGATCCTCTCTTCGACTCTATCGATAGCTATGACCCCTCCCTCTCTTCTCATGGATTGCTCGACCCTCTATGTATGATATGGATAGGCCTCCATTTTCACACACATTGCATGCAAAATTTTGTTTGAGATGTCATCGACACATATTCCCACAAATAATTCACGAAATCAACCCCCACCCTACCCCCACCCAAAACAAAAAACACTCACGAACGCAGTTTGTATCTCTCACGCACACCCACGTAGGTGGGGGACGTGCACGAAGAGAAGAGGTGCATGCACAGCGCACGTACTCCCGTATCTTCCCAACCACACCCGCGCGGGTACACGGTGGAGCTCATTTCTGTACGAAAAAGGCAGCCCACGTGGTAATTTGGCACGTGTACTAGTTGTCTACTTGGTGGAGGGAGGATAGTCTACCACGGGTGAACAAACAAATTGTGACTTGACATGTTATGTTAAAAAAGAGGCAAACCATGTGGGGCCTACCTTAGAGGCAAGGCTCTATACACTGGAGTACTTTTGATGTGTCCCGTCAACTCGCAGAACGAGGAGAATCTGGCTTAGTACGCCGTCTCCCCCGCCGACGGGCGCGGTGGCTTGTAGGATGAGGTGAAGCTTGCTCCGCCTTACGCCCTCTCCCTCGCCCATGCGCGCAGTGGCTCGCAGGACGAGGAGAAAAATTTACTACTCCCCCTGTTTACTCCTCGTCCCTACTACCTTGGTTATAGAGATTATATCATAATATTGTTTGGAATATATATGTCCTTTAGTAGATTCCAATATGAACTACTAGTATATACTCCAAACACTGATGTATATAGACATATTTTAGAGTGTAGATTCACTCATTTTGCTCCGTATGTAGAACTCTCCCTCGCCCCTCGACCCTCGCCCATGTGGTGGACGTGCATCAATTCATTTGGTCTCATATAGCCAGAACGATATATACTGCACTACCATTATTGCTCGACTTCCCGAAGAGGGAAAGAGCCAATCGCAAGGTTAATATTTTGGAGATGCCAAGCGCAAGGTTATAGGAGAACGAGTAGTAGGTGCCGCGTCATTTATAAATAAAGTTTTTTTTCTTTAGTGTCACGTACGCAATATGATAGGTACATATGGAGAGAAAAGGAAATCGCTCCACTATATACATAGTCAGGACGGGCCAGCCTACACGGTTGCTTGTTGGGGTTGCTCTCTTCACACTCTCGCACAAAACGACTATGGCAACATCTCTAACATCCCGGCGGATCACGTCCGCTTGGAGAAGGGGTGGATGCTTAGTGTAGATGCGGTGGCCGTCGCCGACGACGAAAACCCACTGTCAGCACGTCCCGATAAGGGGTCCCCGCTGTTCTCTCTCACAAAGCCGATGAGGTTGCCTTCATCAATTGCTCACTGCCGCGATGTGGGCAGTTGCCGCCTCCCGCTGCCCTCCTCAAGGTTGAGCTACATCCCTCAGGTACAACTCCCTTTACAGCCATCTTGCACCACTGCTCCAGCTGCCCACATCACTCCCTGTGGATATTTCTCTACTTCTTTGCCCCGCACATACCTCTACTGGCTTCTACGCACTGTATTTGTGATGAGTTTATGTCTCATCAACTAGTCCCAATAATCTTATTATAATCACTCTTCTTCAATTTCTTTGCCACAGGGATGCTCATCTCGATTTTGGTGAAACTGCACAAAATGATCCGATGGTCAAAAGGTTGCAAACTTCATTTATTAGGAAGCTCGAACATTGCCAGCAAATTGAAGCCTGGTCAGGGTTCACGGTTCAAGGGCTAGGGACTGCATGGATCGTTTTTTTCTTTAGCTGCCTCTGTTCCAAAATAAGTGTCAACTTTAGTAGTAGTACAACTTTGTACTAAAGTTTGCACAAAGTTGAGACACTTATTTTGGAACGGAGGGAGTACATATTTGCTATGATCGGTCAATCATTGAGATGCAATAGCATGCATGTTAGTCTCCTTTGTATTTGATAAAATGTTGCAACGGGCAACCTTGGATGCAAGATACATGTAACAAAAGCTGGAAGCTTCATAACATTGTACAAATTTATCTCGCTGATAAATTATAGTACGTACTATACTAGTACTTCCTCCGTTCCTAAATATAAGTCTTTGTAGAGATTTCACCATGAACCACATGCGGATGTATATAGATGCATTTTAAGTGTAGATTCATTCATTTTGTTCTGTATGTAGTTCACCTAGTGGAATCTCTACAAAGACTTATCTACTAGTAATAGCTAGCCCCCACTACTAGGAATTCTCTATCCTCTCCTTGAGCCACATCATCAAAATTGATGTAGCCGTTAGATGAAGTAAATCAGTCCATAATAGCCGTCTGATCTAGACGTTGAGAGGCTCCGCATTAAGCCACATGCAAGCATGCACAAATACCGTGGCACATGCATGTGAGTGGGTTTTAAATCACATCAACATGTCTGCATGCAAGCATGCACCGGTAGCATGCATGTAAGTGAGCTTTTAAGTCCCATTAACATGTCGAAAAGAAAAATATAATCCCATTATGAAGTAGGAGTTGGCTGATCTTTTTTCCTTACGTGGGATGATCTAAATGATGATGGGAGTTTATTTAGTTTGGCTACCACATTTGTCATGTGGTTATAGAGTTTTTTTAGTTCTATGAAATCAATAATTTTGCGCAGAGAGATATACGGCTGTTCCGCGGCAATGCGCGGGGACTCATCTAGTAATATTTAGGAACGGAGGGAGTACTATGTAAAGAGTTAGGTGTCGCACGGTGATAGTGTGAGGTGGGCCATGTGATCACTGAGCCTGCGTGTTTTCACTGCTCTTGCACTCCTCCGCTGTAAGAATGGAGAAAATTGTAATCTAGTAGTAGTAGTACCTCCTTTCGCCGAAAGCGTGGGACATCCAGCAGTCCTACCACCTCAGTAATAAAGACCAATGAGCCATCAAATCACATAGACCCAACAGTAAGTTGGACGGACGAAGCAACCATCACTCTTGCACCAGTGAGAGGTCGCGTCCGCTCTGCCCGGGCATGAATGCAGCACCGATTCTTTGGAGCGGCGCTGATAGTTTCAGGCGGGAAGCGTGCGCGGGCGATGGAGAGGCTTTGGGTGGGCCAGGCTGGTCAGGAGCGGGCGTGGCAGCTGTCCGCATGTCCCTACCGGACACGCCCGGAAACAAGAGGATGCACCAACTCTCGCGGCTAAAATTGTACACTACACACCATCTCTCTGTAGGAGTAGGTTGATCTGTCGCTCTCTCTAACACACACATGCTGTTAAACACACACATGTTGTTAAACACACACATGCACACACATGCACCTTGGTCCCGTTGCACCTTCTAACGTGACTTATTACACCTAGACGGAGGGAATAGTAAGTATACGAAATACGGTGGCACACTGACTTAAGTCGAATACAAGTGCCCAAGATTTGTGTGCATGTTATAATAAGGATTCACTTGAAATAGTACGTGAGCGAACAGAGGGATCAATTGGACAGTGTTCCCGAGCAGTAGCGAGATGTGTGAGGTAAGATACACCGCTGGCGCTTTTAATTTTTCTTATTAATTTGTTTGTTTCACCCTCTGACTGGTGGGACCCAACGTACTACGTGGAGAGAGGTAAGGTGACTAAGGCTGCATTATTTCTGCACCACTGTGGATAGTCTTACCACCAAAGCCACATGGCACGATTATGATTGAAATCCCAATGACTCCCACACACAAAAAAAAACATGGCATGCTTGTCACATGAATGCAGGAATGTATAAAAGGTTATTTTCCTCTCGTTGAACATAACGGGAGGGTTGTGTAGCTGGTTAGCCTATTCGCTCATCAAACTTGAGGTCTCGGGTTCGATAACTACACTTGAGCATAATTTGTGACAGGAGGATTCTTTGACTGGTCAAAATGGATGGATACAGAGCTATACGATCTCATAGTGACCGTATAATCACCTCATCACGTATAAGCTGCAGCCTCGGCACTTGTTTTCTAGGGTTTGCACGCTTCACACTCTCTCTACAGTATATATATACACGCTGGAGCCTCAGCGCTTGTGGTTGCTCTCTTCACACTCTCTCGCCCTCTCCAGATCTAAACAAGACTTTGTTGGCCTCTCTCTCCCCTCACTGCTACTCAAAGAGCTGGCAGGATCCGTCCGCCGGGAAGGGAAGGAGGCTTAACATTGTCGCCGTCGGCAAGGGAGGGAATCCACTATCGACGCAGTTGTTCACTTTCCAGCCAGCGACGGCGCGGGAGGGCCTCCGGCCCCTTCTTCTTCGCCGCCGTCCCGTCGCCCACCGAACCACGCCCCAAGAACATTAAGGTATAATTTACTTACTCCACATGCATTGCTCTAGATGCATGTATACCATGAATCTAGGACGTGGTTCAAAGAGGAAAGGAGTGGCGGAAAGTAGTGGGAAAAGTTGTATATAGCATGAATCTAGGATGTGGTTCAAAGAGGAAATGAAGGGGGAAAGTTGTATAGCATGAATCTAGGACGTGGTTCAAAGAGGAAAGGAATGGGGGAAAGTAGTGGGGAAAGTTGTATCGCATAAATCTAGGACGTGGTTCAAAGAGGAAAGGAAGGGGCGAAAGTACTACTCCCTCCATTCCCTTATACAAGGCCACAAACTCATATTACAGGTACCAAGATAAAATTTAATGACTCCTTTGCAAGTCAACTTTTCTTTTTGTCAACCGGGATCATTAATACACCACAAGCATGCAACGAATGAATGGGAAGGAAGTGACTGAGTGTCATTATGACTACATGCATGTAAGTATTAAAAAGTTGCTAGTACAAGGAAACATCATTAATTTTTGCCTCGATTACTGTTGGTGGCCTTATATTGATGCAAAATGTATTTTTGATAGTGGCCCTGTATAAGGGAATGGAGGGATTAGTTCAAAAAGGAAAGGAAGGGACAAGGCTGTAGAGTTTGAGCAGGACTAGATTTGCTGCGCTCACATAGGGAAAGGTGTCTAAAGATAACAAAACTGGGACCAATACAAATATGCTCCTTGGTTGTTTGTTCTTTGTTGCAACAGACTATGCATGACCACTGTACATCGGTAGATGCACATGGTGCTGGTGCGTCCACTGTCATGTGCAACTCATTAGCTGTTGTTAATCTAAGGCCATGTTTGGTTAAAAAATCCCTAGTCCCTACCTGCTTGGTTCCAGGGACTAAACATGGACTAGAGGTTATTAAATGACATGCTAAAAGACCATGTTACCCCTAGTAATGAACTAATAGAGACAAGGTGCGATGCGTGGCAGCGGCAACTGTTGGAAAAAGTCCCAAAAAGACTCACTCGTGGTCTTCTTTCTTTAGTCCCAAATGCCCACTTTTAGTCCCTGAAAGTCCCTCCTGTTTGGTTTAGATGGGACTGACACGGAGTTGTTTTAGTCCCTATACCAAAATGTCCCTGTAAACAAACACCCTCTAATAATGCCGCTGGAAAATTGGTGCAATGCCATAGTTAAAAGCAAAATACATGTTTAACGAATTTTATTGTTAATATAATCTCTATGTTAATATTAATCAATGCCACCGTTTGAGAAATGCTACTGTCTTGCTTTCTTTCCCATTTAGATAAGGTAGATGCTTCTTTTTGTTGGCTTCTGTGTCATCCACCGTTATTGACCACTAATTGTTTCCTTTGCACCTTTGTGTAAACAGGGTTATCTACTTCACCTTGTTGCCATTGTGACCTTTTGTTGCACTGCACAAAACACTTTTGTTTTAAGAGTGTTTTGTGCAGTTCAACCAAAATGTCACACCGACAACAATGCTTTATTGCTTGATCTTAGTGGAACTGCACAAGAGGAGATCTTACTTCCTATCCGTTCAGGCGAATTTGGTTCAGATCTTCTTCTTGTGAGTTGTTTGAACCGCATCATGAGAGGTCAGTACTAGCCTTCTTTCACATGATTCTGTAGTGTGCTTTCATATGTTGTGCTACTTGTACGATAATGTTGCTTGATTTTAGTGAACTGCACAAATGGAGACAAGACTTCCAATCTGTATGTGCACCATAATATTCCATTGAGGTAAGATAAGGATATTTCACAACTGTTGGCATGTATTTTGCCACTTTCATCAGAAAATTAAGTTTAGTACTATACTTGTGCTCCCTAATTGACATGCCAAATCTTACATTGAAGGCGAAGCTTGTCTGTTATTGAAACAAGTGATGAAGGGGAAGAACAAGCGGAAGAAAAACAAAAATCAACTCCTGGTGCTGTAATGAAGCACTGGAACTGTGATGACACAAGTAATGATATAGTTTTGCATCTTAATTTATTGCTATAGCTGGAACGAGCAATTGTTTTGCCACTGATTTGATGCCACTCTTAATGTAACACGTAATTATCTCTACTTGTGCAAACAGGGATCTTCTTTGAAGATACCATATATTTTAGTGGAACTGCACAAGAAGATGTTGGAAACATTAAACTAATCGAGGAGTATATAGTAAGCATGGCCACCACCGTAGATAGCAACAGATGGTTCCGGAGAAGTGCTTCATCTGTATGCTCTACACAATAAGCCTCCTGGCAAAGGTTGGTACTCGCCCACTGATTTCATCCATATGATTGAGCTTTATCATCTCTATTGGTGTTGTGCTACTGTTTAGATACTGTCATGAAAAAGTGGTATTGTCCTTGAGAAGTGCTTCATCTGTGTTGTTTTTAATATTTCCTTTCCTTTTTTTCGAGCAAACAGGGATGCTAGCATTTAATAGTCCTCTTGTCTTTGCACAACAGGATCATCTTCCTCTCAAGAAGAATATGGAGTACGTGAAGTGACTAGTTCCAATTATGCCAGGATGAAGAAGCCTTGTCTATCTTCTCATCAGAAGGAGCGGTTGAAGGATGGTTACATTACTAGCCACAAGACCAAACTAACTTCAACTCAGAAGGACTGACAAATCTCCATTTTTTGCTGTGATGCGCGAGTACAATGTTGTTCTAGGATTCTTTCTGGTGAGTTCCATTTTTCTAAAAGTGTACTCTACATGGACCATGTATGTGCCTGTTGAAACTGTCAATTCATAGTACATTTTGCTTTATACTAATCACTTTTTTGTATTTGTGCAAACAGGGGTGCTCAGCTTGATTTCAATGGGAACTGCACAAAATGTTCATGAATACATCAAATCATTCATTTCGACCACAAGAAAGGAGGTGCAAATAAGTTCAAGGCGTTGCAACATATAAGGGCGAAATCATACAAGCTACGCGCGAATTTGGTTGATTTTGGTGGAACTGCACAAAAAAATAGCCGGTTTATTTAGCACGAGGTGCCATGTCAATGTCCGAACTGATGGCAAACCCTGCCCATTCCATAATCATAGACATTTGATATTTTGGAATGGGATAACCTTGTCAAATTTTGCTCATTGATTTTAGCAAGACATGCGTTTGATATTTTTGAATGGGACGCCCTTTGCTGTCAGCAGCATCGATCAATTTTTTCTTTATTCTTTAGTTGTGAAGTAAATATTTCCTCTCACATGTGAGTCGCTGAGATGCATAATCATCGATTGTTTTGAATGTTCTCTATGAATTGCCAGGCATGTGTGTTTGATTGCAATGTATAGAAACGCTAAAAAGCTGCTCAAACTCTTTGTACTCCTTTTATTCCTTTTTACTTTGCACATTGTGATAGTGCATACTTTTTTGTATAAGATTGGTCAAAGTAGAGATACTTTGACTGCAGACAAAACTTGTATGCAGACTAGAAAGGACCAGAAGGAGTACATGTGAAACTGCTGCAAAGGAGGTGATCACCCTGGGAATAATGCTAGTACGTATTGTTTTGCATGTTCATCCAATGCCAGTGATACAGGAATTCGAACTAATCAAAATAAATTCATTCATACACGGTCGGATTTCATATAAACATACCGGATTTCATTACATTTCATACATTCTTCAACTAAAAAGGGGTGCGCTGGAGGTATAATTAATTAACTGAAGCTACCCACCTGTGTCCCGCTGAGCCGGACAGAAGCTTGAGTGACTTAACTGCAGGTGAAGTTGCATAACTGACATGTGGCCTGTTGGGCCCACGTGTCAGTCAGCCAACTGCTCCAGTAGTTAAGTAGAAGCAGCGTTCTTCTCCAGCGCAGCTCTCCGACTCCACGTCGCCGCCAAGAAGCTAACCGACCGTCAATGGTCAACCCGCCTAGCTTGGCTTCAACCGGAGGGTAGCAGCGGTGGCCTTACTTGGACCCGAGTGGCGGCGACCCACCGTGTTCTACTCTTCCTCGTTTTCTATGTGGCGCGGCCTCGTTGGCAGCGGGGTGGGGCCTCGGCGGAACCGGCGATGTCCTCTATCTCGTTGCCGGCGGGCGGCACCTCAGCGGAGCGGTGGAAATCCTCCCCCACGTTGGCGGCAGGGTGGAGCCTCGGCTGAGCCGGCGATGTCCTCTGCCTTGTTGTTGGCGGGGCGAGGCCTCGGCGGAGCCGGCGGTGTCCTCTGCTTCGTTGTTGGCACCGTGGGGCCTCGGCGGAGCAGGGCCTCGTCGACGCCAGCGGAGCGGGGACTCGTCCGAGCCGGCATTGTCCTCTGCCTCGTCCTCGGTCTCGCCAAACAGCGCCTCGCCCGCTTCATCGCCCTCTTTGCTAGCCTCTTTGTAGGCGGCCGCAGCCTCGGCCACCCGCATGCGGTACCGCCAGCGCTCGAGGCGGCCCTTGCGGGCGGAGCGGTACGAGTCGAGCAGCGCCTCCTGCTCCGCCTGCTCCGCGACGATCTGCTCCTCCGCCTGCAGGTTCTCCTGGAGGAGATGGTGGTTGTAGGTGGCGTCGGCGTACCCTCCCGGAACTGCTCCTCACGAATCTGCCTCACCATGTCCATATATTGGGCACGGGCCTCGCTGGTGGTCATGGTGCAATGCACCAGCGAGGATGGCACGGAGGAGGGGGTTGGCGCCGGATTGTCGACTACCATGTTCTCCATTGGGACGTCGTGGTCCTCCGGCTGCCTGCCGGCCAGCCGGTCGGCAGCAATGCCTGCCATCTCCTTGTGGTCCGTCGTCCGTCCGTCCCAAAGAGCGCTGGAGCGCGAGGAAGCCATGGTGGGCAGTAGTGCTGTGGACAGGAGAAAGGGAACGGATGCGGATGACTGCGGCAATGGCCGGCGCAACAGTTTATATAGCAATGGTGGGCGAGCAGAGGAACGGACAGGTGGCGCTGGAGTAGCCGCCTCGGCAACCGCGTATCATTAATGTGGGCGGCAGATGGACAGACGGACGACACTTGTGTCGTTTGAAGGCGGAACAATCACCTGCACCGGGAAGCGGGGCGGGCGGCGCTGACTATTTCGGGCGGAAAGCGCGCGCGGGCGAGGAGATGACTTTACTTGGAGACGATGACAATAGGGACCCACCAGGTCCATAGCCTCACGTACGCAAGTGCCTCTTTATTATATATATATATATATATATATATATATATATATATATATATATATACAGACGGTCTATTCTGCTAATATTAGCAGAATAACTATTCTGCACACCACTTCGGCACGGCACGCTCAACAGAAGTGCACTGCATCATTTTGATGACGAGCACTGCAATAGAGACTAGTGAACTTCGTGTCGAAAAAAATTGCACGTGGTGTTTTTTCGGTACTGTTTTCGCTCTAATTTTTTAACCGTTTATCGAAATGAGGCGTGTAATATACCATTGAAAAGCTATGGATTAGGCGCAACTTCGACATGTTGAACACTTTTCGAGATTCCACACGGTTTAAGAGCAGTTTTGAAAATAGTGCGGCGGATGACGAGTGGCAGCGAGCGTTTTTTCGTGTTTTTTCTAAACCGCTTGTCGGAACGAAACAAATGATATGCCGTTGGATAGATAACGTCGAGGCGCATCTTTTTCATATAAATATCTTTATCTAATTCCTTATGGTTTAAGAGCAGTTTCCAATTTACTAAACCGCGGAATTCTGTTTTTCAAAAAAATTCAAATTTTCTGTACTGTTTTCGCTCCAGTTTTTGAACCGTTTGTCAAAACGAGGCGTGTGATACGCTGTTGGAAAGCTACGAATGAGGCGCAACTTCCATATGTAGAACTTGTTTTCAGATTCTTGACGATTTTAAATTAATTTCAAAAACGGTGCGGCTGCCGGCGAGTGACAGCAAACGTATTTTCGTAAATTTGTTCAAACGGTTCATCGGAATAATGCAAATGATATGCCGTTGGAAAGATATCGATGAGGCGCAACTTTTTCATGTATAACACACTCTCTAATTCTTTACGGTTTAAGAGTAGTTTTTAATTTACCAAAATGCGGAAACTCTATTTTTCGCGACACCAAAACCGACTTGTGTACTACATCGGACAGAAGAACGCACTGCTTCAGATAGGAAAACGCACCCCATCAGACGGGCAAGTGAACTGCTTGATTTGTTTTATTTACACGTAATTTTTCTCATGCGAGGAAGTGGACGGGACTTCACATCGGGCGTAATGAACCCCAAAAGTATGGAGAAGTAAACCGCATTACTTTATTTGTCGTTTCGGTAACATTTTTTCTTTGCACTTACAAGATGAACAATATCAGACACCCGACCGCACTGCTTCAGTTAGAAAACCGCACTGCATCAAATGGTCACTTATAAGATGAACAACATCACACCCCACCGCACTGCTTCAGTTAGAAAACCGCACTGCATCAAATGGTCAAGTGAACATCATTACTTTTTTTGTCGTTTCTCTCCATTTTTCATTTAACACATCTTTGCACTTCATTTCCTTCTTTCTTTTTTTCTGTTTGGAGTTCAGCATTCTCAATTGACCATTCTCAATCGGACAGAAGAACGCATTGCATTCTCTAAACATCACCATGCTTCATCGCGTACTTCAATCAAACGAGTTCCTGTAATTTTTATACGTAAAATCCTCAAACACAAAAAGCACGGTATGCACTGCATGTGCAGATACTCCAAACTGTATTTGCTGAACACATGTCTAGGCGTGAACTACATTCAAATGAGTCCGTATTTTTACACACAAACGCAACATTTTTGCACTGCATGTTCCTGTGCTCCAAACTGCATGCACGACATGAACCACACCATGTATTGCCCTGAATAACATGGCAGCGGCGCCGCACTACAACCTGGTGTCCTGGCCGACGCCAGAACAACCCCATGGATGAACCTGAAAGTGAAGATGCATCCTTGTCGAATGTGGCCGTCCCATGCATGAGAACGGATCCAGCAAAATATAAAAAAGCAAGTAGCTGTCTCACCATGGATCTTGACCAGTAGAGGAAGGAGGAGAGGCTTGCCCAGCCACTGCTGCTAGCCATGTATCCAGGCCGGAAGGGGTCGCCATTGATGGCCATGCTCGATCTGGCCCATCCCCACCAGGAGCCGAACCACCTGAATGGGCGAGTACTCACCGGATCTGGGGGATACATCGAGATGAACAGCATGGGGTTGGGAGGAGGCATGTGGAGGAGGAGCTCAGATCCATCATCGGTTGGGTGTGGGATGGCGGGGGCTGCTCGGATCCGTCGCGGTGGCCGGGGCGGGCGGCGCAGGGGAGGTAGCTCCTGGTGCGGCGTGGTGGTGGGAGGTGGGGTGGTGGCGCGGGGGGGGGAGGTGGTGGTGCGGCACGGTGGTGGAAAGTGGTGCGACGATGCAAGAGGGGAGGTGGTTGTGCGGCACGGTGGTAGGAGGTGAGGAGACGGCGTGGTGGTGGGAGGTGGGGCAACGACACGGGGGAGGGGTGGTGGTGCGGCGCGATGGTGGGAGGTGGAGCGACGGCGCGGGGGAGGGTGGTGGTGGTGCGGCGTGGTGGAGGGAGGTGGGGCGGCGCCACTGGGGAGGATGGTGGTGGTGCGGCGCGGTGGAGCGAGGTGGGGCGATGCCGCGGGGGGAGGGAGGTGGGGTGTGGGCGCTGCCCCGGCTGGAGGAAGGAGGTGGAGGGAGTGGGTGGAGGCAGATTTTCTGGTGTTGCTATGCGGCCTGGGTCAGATGAATCGAGTAGTACACAAGTGTTAGCAGAATAAGCTTTCTTGGTGTGCAGAATAAGGTCTTAAGGGCTGTTATCATAATAGACCCACCCTATAGATATATATAATTTATTTTGCTTCCTCCTGGTTTCCTGACATCACGGTCCCACACCATTGTCAACCTATGTACTCCCTCCTTTCCGGTTTATAGGGCTTATCTCAAAATTTTAGTTTTTCCATTTTATAAGGCTCAATTTGGTTGTTTTCCATCACATGTTAAGATTCCAAGGTGCATTAAATCATTGCATGCAAGTATTAAGAGAAAATTGACCAATGCATGTACTTTATGCATGCATGCATTGCAATTAATGCATTGATAAACATAAATTTTTGAGGATAACAAGAGCATTAATTAGGTGCTTTTGCAAAACTACAAAAAGTATTCCACCACTCGCCATCTACCTTGATTGGTGAGATTTTTGAATTGAGCACTATAAACCAGAAAGGAGGGAGTAGTTAATAAACGAGAGAATTGCACAAGAAGCGGCCGACAGCTGGGACCAAGCAGCTCGAGCAGTATTTCTGTTTTTGAGGTGTGAGCACTTCAGAGTTTTTCGATGTTTAGCCCAGATATTAATTTTTCTCCTCTGAACAACAACGAAAACATCGCTGCAGGTATTAACTGGGCGGGCTGTGGCCCATCTAGCCTAGGCCAGAAATCCAGCCCAGATATTAATTTTTTTCAAGCTGAAAATGGCTAACCCAACTATACTTTTTTAGGAATACCCAGGCAAGGTCAAGTTGTTATTCTCCGCCCCGCTGGGCTGTAAATCTTTCCTAGGAGGGATGCATTAGGCTTAACAAGAAAATGGGCTTTAAGAAATAATAAATGGGATGTAATTATAAAAACTGGGCAGTAACTATAAAAAAATGCACCAAACACGTGATTACTTTATAAAATATTATTTTTGGATATTGAAAATTTTAATTTCATTAATTGTTGCGAGCACAATGTTTCGTTGCATTTTTACGTAATATAAATTTATATCGAAATTGTATTTAATCTGACTAGAAATTTTGAGATAAAAATATTTTGTATCCCATCAAATTGTGGAAAATGTTATTGAATTCTGTTTTGAACGGTTGGTTGAAATGGGCTGTACTTTTAACAAACTATAAATGGGTTGTAGTAAATTCCATTAGAATTCAAAAATGGGCTACACATTCTTACAAATCTCAAATGGGCTATAAGTTCTCTGCCACACTCTTCTGGCCTTACTAAGTTGACGCGTCCCCTAAAAAAACAGAGTTGACGCGTATGCAAGGCTTTGTCAACTTATAGTCAACACACGGTTCTAGCAGCAGTGGCCGTTGGATGTCCATCCAACGGATGCCGTGCTTCTTCTTCAATCTCGGATATGCTAGCTTCACCCGCCCAAAAAATGATTCCTCCCCCTGACATCTTGGGCGCACCGTTTCGGAAGCTGACCTATGGGCCTACTAAGTTTACGTACCAAGGGCTTTGTCAACTTAGTCAATATAAACAATTCTAGCTGTAGTGACCGTACGATGTCCATCCAATGGCCGCCGTGCTTATTCAACCTCTGGTCTTCTTGCTCCAGCCACCCAAAGGAGCGTCGGTCATGCCGCCTGCTCCTGCCTCTTGTGGCTGGCTATGCTGCCGCGGAGGCTTCACCGCCCCCTACTGCTCCCACCGCTGGCCAGGCCATCCCTCCACTCACCCACACCCCCTGTTATTATGCGGCAACGGCAGCGCAGCCGAACCAGTGAACCCTCGTACTCCTCTCCGCGTGTGCATCCACTGATGCGTTTTCCCCGACTCCGCGTCGTCCCCTTCCTAGGCCTCGCCATCGTCCACCGCCATGGTGCTCTCGGCGCGGCAGGGTCAACGTGGTCAAGGAACAACTTCCATCGGACGTGGAATGTACGTGGAGAGGCTGACAGCTGGGTCCATGGCAGCCGCAAGAAAGTGCCTCCTTATTACGCGCAAAATAATTATTCCTCCACCTGACAGCGGGGACCCACCGGACGGGCCACCGAATTTTGTGAAAAAAATGATTCGCCCCCTAACTGCTGGGACCCACGAGCTACATCTTCGCACGCAAGGAAGTGCGTTCGAAAAAACACGATTTCCCCCCCTGACTGCTGGGACCCACCAGCTACATCTTTGCACACAAGGAAGTGCGTCCGAAAAAAAACGATTCACCTCCCGACTGCTGGGACCCACCAGCTACACCTTCGCACGCAAGGAAGTGTGTCCGGGCAAAAAAAAACAATTCTCCCCCCTGACTGCTGGGACCCAACAGCTATACCTTCGCACGCAAGGAAGTGCGTCCGGGCAAAAAAAACACAAAATTGTTCGCCCCCTGACTGCTGGGACCCACCAGCTACATCTTCGCACGCAAGGATGTGCGTGACAGTCGGGACCAACCTGGTTGAAGTGTACGTAGCGTTGTCATTCTGGTCGCGAACGTGTACGTACATATATACTGGTCGATGTAGAGGCGCATACGTGTCATAGTAGAGGCGCGCATGTAGCATGTACATGTACGTACATCGTCCAGGGTGCAAGAAAGAAAATACGGCCACGTACGTGCATACGGGCAAGGTCTCGAACACCTACTCGCGCATACGTACGGCCAGGGCTCATGTACATGGTTGGGTCAGAACGGAGAAACAGCGTCGTCGTCGTGTTCATGTGGAGGCAACGGAATGCGTCGTGTACATGGGGAGGCAACGGAATGCGTCGTGTTCATCGAGAGGCAACGGAACGCGTGGGAGCCAACCGGCTGGGTCGGAACGAAATGCGTGGTCATGTTCATCGGGAGGGCTTGGATGGAACAGGCGATGGAAACGAGGCCTGGCGTACCGCAGAATGGAGGAAACGGACCTCCTATGTTCGGAACGGGGTCCTGTTGACCGGGAGGGGTCTGGCGTACCGCAAAACGGACGAAACAGATCTCCTATGGTCGAAACGGGGGTCCTATTGATCGGGAGGGGTGTGGCGTGCCGCAAAACGGACGAAACGGACCTCCTATGGTCGAAACGGGGGTCCTGTTGATCGGGAGGGGTGTGGCGTACCGCAAAACAGATGAAACGGACTTGTGTTGGAGCGCTACGGTCGAAACAGGGTCCTGTTCATCGGGAGGGGTGTGGCGTACCGCAAAACGGGACTCCACGGGATACTGTTCATCTCCACCGTCGACCTCCTCCAGCCTCCACGGGCTACCGTCGACCTCCTCCAGCCTCCACGGGCTCCTGTTCATCCAGCCTCCACCGCGCGCTACTCCACCGGCTACTGTTCAACCACCCCTCCACGGGCACCCCTCCACCGTCTATTGTTCATCCAGCCCTCCACACCACGGGGTCCTATTCAACCACCCCTCCACGGGCACCCCTCCACCGTCTATTGTTCATCCAGCCCTCCACACCACAGGGTCCTGTTCATCTAGAGCCAACGCCACCACTCACTATTCATCCAAACCCTCCCGCAACGCTCACTATTCATCCAATCGACCGGCTTCAGTTAGCAGCAGTAGCGAAGGAATCGCTCGATCGGGTTCAGTTAATAGTCATCGATCGATCGCTCGGGTTCAGTAACACGTAGCCTGCAGTGCAATCGCTCGGGTTCAGTTAGAGCCCAACACCTCGCTCGGGTTTAATTAGAGCCAATACCTCACACACACGTGCGTACATGTACGAGAGAAACGCACATCGCTCGGCCCCCGACCTCCCACCGTAATCGGGAACTCCCTGAAATTTTCCTCGCCCTTGCTTCTACCACGGTTTTTTCCGTCATGGACCACCCAAAGAATGTCATGCAGCTGCGTCTCCGGCCCGCCCAGGACAAAAAGCCCATTTTTTGTCATGATTTTTTGTCATAGAAGTAGGAGCCCACCACATCTATGATGAGACCGGATTTTGTGAGAATTATCGTCATAGAAGTGTCATATGTATGAGAGAAAAAAATTCGTTCGGCCCAAAATGTCACGGATGTGTCTTTTTTTGTAGTGGATGCTCGCATAAAAGATAAAAATTGAAATATAAAGAGAGCATCATGAAGAATATTACTAACACATTTAAGTCTAACCCACTTCCTATTCATAGGGATTTTGTGAGCAAACAACTTATGGGAACAAGAATCAACTAGCATAGGAAGGTAAAACAAGCATAGCTTCAAGATTTTCAACACATAGAGAGGAAACTTGATATTATTGCAATTCCTACAAGCATATATTCCTCCCTCATAATAATTTTCAGTAGCATCATGAATGAATTCAACAATATAACCAGCACATAAAGCATTCTTTTCATGATCTACTTGCATAGAAATTTTACTACTCTCCACATAAGCAAATTTATTCTCATGAATAATAGTGGGAGCAAACTCAACAAAATAACTATCATGTGATACTTTATTCACATAATCAATTTGAGAATTAAAATCATGATGACAAGTTTCATGGATACTATTACTCTTTATAGCACAAATTTCATCACAATACTCATCATAGATAGGAGGCATGCTATCAGCATAATATATTTTCTCATCCAAACTTGGGGGACTGAAAATATCATCTTCATCAAACATAGCATCCCCAAGCTTGTGGCTTTGCATATCATTAGCATCATAGGTATTCAAATAATTCATACTAACAACATTGCAATCATGCTCATCATTCACATATTTTATGCCAAGCATTCTATGTAATTCTTCTTCTAGTACTTGAGCACAATTTTCCTTCCCATCATTTTCACAGAAGACATTAAAACGATGAAGCATATGAGGCACCCTTAATTTCATTTTTTGTAGTTTTCTTTTATAAACTAAACTAGTGATAAAAAAGAAACTAAAAGATTCGATTGCAAGATCTAAAGATATACCTTCAAGCACTCACCTCCCCGGGAACGGCGCCAGAAAGGAGCTTGATGTCTACTACGCAACCTTCTTCTTGTAGATGTTGTTGGGCCTTCAAGTGCAGAGGTTTGTAGGACAGTAGCAAATTTCCCTCAAGTGGATGACCTAAGGTTTATCAATCCGTGGGAGGCGTAGGATGAAGATAGTCTCTCTCAAACAACCCTGCAACCAAATAACAAAGAGTCTCTTGTGTCCCCAACACACCCAATACAATGGTAAATTGTATAGGTGCACTAGTTCGGTGAAGAGATGGTAATACAAGTGCAATATGGATGGTAGATATAGGTTTTTGTAATCTTAAATTATAAAAACATCAAGGTAACTAATGATAAAAGTGAGCACAAACGGTATTGCAATGCTAGGATACAAGGCCTAAGGTTCATACTTTCACTAGTGCAAGTTCTCTCAACAATAATAACATAATTGGATCATATAACTATCCCTCAACATGCAACAAAGAGTCAATCCAAAGTCACTAATAGCGGAGAACAAACAAAGAGATTATTGTAGGGTACAAAACCACCTCAAAGTTATCCTTTCTGATCGATCTATTCAAGAGTCCACGGTAAAATAACACGAAGCTATTCTTTCCGTTCAATCTATCATAGAGTTCGTACTAGAGTAACACCTTAAGACACAAATCAACCAAAACCCTAATGTCACCTAGATACTCCAATGTCACCTCAAGTATCTATGGGCATGATTATACGATATGCATCACACAATCTCAGATTCATCTATTCAACCAACACAAAGTACTTCAAAGAGTGCCCCAAAGTTTCTACCGAAGAGTCAAGACGAAAACATGTGCCAACCCCTATGCATAAGTTCACAAGGTCACTGAACCCGCAAGTTGATCACCAAAACGTACATCAAGTAGATCACATGAAATCCCATGGTCACCACAGATAAGCACATGCAAGACATACATCAAGTGTTCTCAAATCCTTAAAGACTCAATCCGATAAGATAACTTCAAAGGGAAACTCAATCCATTACAAGAGAGTAGAGGGGGAGAAACATCATAAGATCCAACTATAATAGCAAAGCTCGCGATACATCAAGATCGTACCACCTCAAGAACACGAGAGAGAGAGAGATCAAACACATAGCTTGTACATGCCCTCAGCCCCAAGGGTGAACTACTCCCTCCTCATCATGGAGAGCGCCGGGATGATGAAGATGGCCACCGGTGATGGATTCCCCCTTCGGCAGGGTGCCGGAACGTGGTCCCGATTCGTTTTTGGTGGCTATAGAGGCTTGCAGCACCGGAACTCCCGATCTATGGTGCTCTTGGATGTTTTCGGGGTATATGGATATATATAGGTGAAAGAAGTCGGTCAGGGGAGCCACGAGGGGCCCACGAGGGCGGGGGCACGCCCAAGGGGGTAGGGCGTGCCCTGATCCGTCGTGGCTTCCTCGAAGCTTCCCTGACGTCTAGTCCAAGTCTCCTGGATTGCGTTTTTTCCAAAAAATAACTCTCCCGAAGGTTTCATTCCGTTTGGACTCCGTTTGATATACCTTTTCTTCGAAACACTGAAATAGGCAAAAAACGGGATAATTGATTTTATGCCCTTAGTTAGGTCACACTCGGCAGGTTTACCCCTAGTTTCCGAAAACACTTGTTCCTGCCCAAACCACTTTGCTCCTCTTATGCTTTTGCGCTTTGACCATTTGACCATCACTTTGAAAACTTCATAAAAAATTCATACTAACTCAGAAAAATTCAAATAAGTTCTCAAAATGTTCAGAAAAGCATCACCTATATGTGCATGTCATTTGCATTCATGAAAAAAGTGTTGGCCAGTCTCCACCCTAGTTTTACCTCATATGATCTTAGCATGAACAGTAAAATCTAAAAAATCAAAAAATTCTAAAAAAATTTGTGGCAAAGTTTGACCAATGTTTTGAGTGCTTGCCAAGTTTCATAAGGGAATGACATTCGTGGAAGTCGTGGCAAAAAAACAAAAATCAATGCTCCAAAATTTCATTTTTTCCATGACTTCCAGCAATGTCATTCCCTTTTTAAACTTGGCAAGAACTCAAAACATTGGTCAAAGTTTGCCACCAAATTTTTTTTAGAATTTTTAGAATTTGTTTAGATTGTACTGTTCATGCTAAGATCATATGAGCTAAAACTGAGATGGGGACTGGCCAACACTTTTTTGATGAATGCAAATCGCATGCACATATAGGTGATGCTTTTCTGAACATTTTGATATCTTATTTGAATTTTTCTTAGTTAGTATAAATTTTTGATGAAGTTTTCAAAGTGATGGTCAAACGATCAAAGGGCAAAAGCATAAGAGGAGCAAAGTGGTTTGGGCAGGAACAAGTGTTTTCGGAAACTAGGGGTAAACCTGCCGAGTGGGACACAACTAAGGGCACCAAATTAATTATCCCAAAAAAACAGCAATTTGGGCTGGGCCTCCGGTTAATAGGTTAGTCCCAAAAATAATATAAAAGTGTATAATAAAATCCATTAAACATCCAAAACAGATAATATAATAGCATGGAACAACCAAAAATTATAGATACGTTGGAGACGTATCAGCCTCCCAACATGCGCGCGCCGGGGCGGTGGAGGCTCAGCGCCGGGGGCGTCCCCCTGCCCCCACTTCCGGACGTCACGCGCCCTGACTATTTCAATGTTGAGGTCGAGCATGAGCGGGCATCGCTGACGGAGGAGCAGCGGGCCCGCCCGGAGTACGTCGCCGGCAACCACGAGGCGTGGGTGGCCTACTTCGAACGCTGGTAGGAGGCGCGGCTGGCCTCCACCAACAACGCACCAGTGGTGCAGGGGACCAAGAAAAGCGACGGATGCTGCCTGTGGTGGGGCGCCCCCGGCCGCACGCTCCATGCTGTCCTCGAGCACCTCAAGGGTGGCAACGAGCCGCCATTCACGTATCCTGCCGCCCCGGCCCCCCACCGGAGCGGCGGCCAATAGCTGTCAAGGAGGACCGGCTCCTCTTCCTCCTCCTCCCACTCCTCCTCCCACTCCTCCGGGTCGCCGGCGCTCTACAACGTCAAGGCCGAGCCCGCGGAGACGCCGCTTGGCTGGCGCACCCGCAGCGCCAGCATCATCATCAACGAGGGCGAGCGCGCCTCCTCCTCAGCTCCTCCCTGCCTCGTCAAGCCGAAGAGGGAGTCAGGGCTCTCCACCGTGAAGACGGAGCTAGGGCTCACCGTCACAAAGACGGAAGAGCTCGACGACGCGGCGGCCACGAAGTGGGCGCAGGAGGACTGGGCGCAGCTGGAGTTGGAGCGCCAGTGCCGTGCTCTAGAGGAGATCACCGCTCGGTGCCGTGGCCGCGACGAGGGAGGCGTCGTCATTCTTGACGATAGCGACAATGACGCCCCGCCATCGGTCCGCCAGGGCGACTCCGGGCAGGGGTCCAGCAGGGGCGTCCACGTGAAGGAGGAGAAGGATGACGGCAGCGGCGGCGAGTTCTTCCTGTAGTCGTGGACTTTTTTTAAGTAGATTTTAAATTTGCTATGTAAAAAAATTGTTTGAGTAGCCGAAGATTATGCCTGTTTGCCAAATTATAGCCAAATTTCTATTCAAAAAAATTTAAAAAACGCCTCCTGGGGGCGACCCTATGGCCGGCGGCTGGGAATCCAATCGGCCCCAAGCCGATTTTAGCGTCAGGTCGTCCCCAGACGGTGATTTTTCGAACCCCTGATGGGCCAACGGCTGGAGATGTTATAATGCTACCAGACAAGGAGATGGAGACGAAGATAGATATATGCATATTCTTTTGCACAACTGTGCTGCTTACATTCTTCTTCGTACATTTCGAATCCAGAAGACACAGACAGCTTTAGTCCTTTTACTCCTGGGAGGACAGCACTAGTCAAATGGATTCTCAAAGGAAGAAAGGCTCGAGAGGTGAAAGCGGCCCGAGAAATGCAGACGGTGCATTGCTCTCTCGAGGTATGTCCCAGGGTGGAGACCTGGCTGGGTCTTCGTTTCTTCCTCTCATCGGTCAGGGTAACCTAAAAAAGTTTTTTTACCGGAGTCGGGAGCTACCCGTGGAGTATCCACCGTTGGAGTGCTTTTAAGGATTTGTGCCCTTGTTTTGTGTATAAGAGCATCTAAAGCCTGCGTCTCAAACCCACCTCATGCGCCCGTTCGGTCACTGTCTGGTCACCTTTTTCTGACCCAGACTACCCCTCAAACGGCCCTAAAACGTCTGGACTAACAGGCACCCCACATATCCAGCCCAAATAGGTGCCCGGGCGCGTCCGCTGCTACCTCTTGAGAATTGCGTTGGTTTTTCCCTTGAAGAGGAAAGGGTGACGCAGCAAAGTAGCGTAAGTATTTCCCTCAGTTTTGAGAACCAAGGTATCAATCCAGTAGGAGGCTACACACAAATCCCCCGTACCAACACAAACAAATAAGAACCTTGCAACCAACACGATAAAGGGGTTGTCAATCCCTTCACGACCACTTGCAAAAGTGAGATATAATAGAGATAATAATGGGATAAATATTTTTGGTATTTTTATGATATAGATTGGAAAGTAAACATTGCAAAATAAAGTAGATCAGAAACTTATATGATGGAAAATAAACCCGGGGGCCATAGGTTTCACTAGTGGCTTCTCTCAAGATAGCATAAGTATTAAGGTGGGTGAATAAATTACTGTAGAGCAATTGATAAAAAAGTGCATAATTATGAGAATATCTAAGCATGATCATGTATATAGGCACCACGTCCGTGACAAGTAGATCGAAACGATTCTGCATCTACTACTATTACTCCACACATCGACCGATATCCAGCATGCATCTAGAGTACTAAGTTCATAAGAACAGAGTAACACATTAGGCAAGATGACATGATGTAGAGGGATAAACTCAAGCAATATGATATAAACTCCATCTTTTTATCCTCGATGGAAACAATACAATACGTCGATCAAAGAGAAAGATGATTCAAATATTGTTCATAGATAATCTTGATCATAAACCCACAATTCATCGGATCTCGACAAACACACCGCAAAAAGAGTTACATCGAATAGATCTCCAAGAAGATCAAGGATAACTTTGTATTGAGAATCAAAGAGAGAGAAAAGCCATCTAGCTAATAACTATGAACCCGAAGGTCTGTGGTAAACTACTCACACTTCATCGGAGAGGCTATGGTGTTGATGTAGAAGCCCTCCATGATCGATTCCCCCTCCGGCGGAGCGCCGGAAAAGGCCCAAGATGGGATCTCACGGGTATAGAAGGTTGCAGCGGTGGAAATAGGGTTTCGTGGTGCTCCTGGATGTTTTCAGGGAATGTAAGTATATATAGGCGAAGGAAGTCGGTCAGGGGAGCCAGGAGGGGCCCACGAGGGTGGGGGCGCGCCTCCCTGCCTCGTGGCTTCCTCGAAGCTTCCCTGACATCTACTCCAAGTCTCTTTGATTTTGTTTGTTCCAAAAATAACTCTCCCGAAGGTTTCATTCTGTTTGGACTCCGTTTGATATTCCTTTTCTTCAAAACACTGAAATAGGCAAAAAAAAGCAACAATTTGGGCTGGGCCTCTGGTTAATAGGTTAGTCCCAAAAATAATATAAAAGTGTATAATAAAGCCCATTAAACATCCAAAACAGATAATATAATAGCATGGAACAATCAAAAATTATAGATACGTTGGAGACGTATCAAGCATCCCCAAGCTTAATTCCTGCTCGTCCTCGAGTAGGTAAATGATAAAAACAGAATTTTTGATGTGGAATGCTACCTAGCATATTTCTCAATGTAATCTTATTTATTGTGGCATGAATGTTCAGATCCAAATGATTCAAAATAAAAGTTCATATTGACATAAAAATAGTAATACTTCAAGCATACTAACAAAGTAATCATGTCTTATCAAAATAACATAGCCAAAGAAAGCTTATCCCTACAAAATCATATAGTTAGGCTATGCTTCATTTTCGTCACACAAAATACTCCCATCATGCACAACCCCGGTGTCAACCAAGAAATTGGTTCATACTTTTTAACGCCCTTCAGCTTTTTCAGCTCTCACGCAATACATGAGCGTAAGCAATGGATATAGCACTATGGGTGGAATAGAGTATGATGATCGAGGTTGTGTGGAGAAAACAAAAAAGGAGAAAGTCTCACATTGACGAGGCTAATCAACGGGCTATGGAGATGTCCATCAATTGATGTCAATGCGAGGAGTAGGGATTGCCATGCAACGGATGCACTAAAGCTATAAATGTATGAAAGCTCAACAAAAGAAACTAAGTGGGTGTGCATCCAACTTGCTTGCTCACGAAGGCCTAGGGAATTTTGAGGAAGCCCATCATTTGAATATACAAGCCAAGTTCTATAATGAAAAATTCCCACTAGTATATGAAAGTGACAACATAAGAGACTCTCTATCATGAAGATCATGGTGCTACTTTGAAGCACAAGTGTGGAAAAAGGATAGTAACATTGTCCCTTCTCTCTTTTTCTCTCATTTTTTCTTTTTTTTCTTTTGGTGGGCTTCTTTGGCCTCTTTTTTTATTTGGGCTTCTTTGGCCTCTTTTATTTTTCATAAAGTCCGGAGTCTCATCCCGACTTGTGGGGGAATCATAGTCTCCATCATCCTTTCCTCACTTGGGACAATGCTCTAATAATGAAGATCATCACATTTTTATTTATTTACAACTCAAGGATTACAACTCAATACTTAGAACAAAATATGACTCTATGTGAATGCCTCCGGCGGTGTACTGGGATATGTAATGAATCAAGAGCGACATGTATGAAAGAATTATGAAGGAGGCTTTGCCACAAATACGATGTCAACTACATGATCATGCAAAAGCAATATGACAATGATGGAGCGTGTCATAATAAACGGAACGGTGGAAAGTTGCATGGCAATATATCTCGGAATGGATATGGAAATGCCATAATAGGTAGGTATGGTGGCTGTTTTGAGGAAGATATAAGGAGGTTTATGTGTGATAGAGCGTATCGTATCACGGGGTTTGGATGCACCGGCGAAGTTTGCACCAACTCTCAAGGTGAGAAAGGGCAATGCACGGTACCGTAGAGGCTAGCAATGATGGAAGGGTAGGAGCACGTATAATCCATGGACTCACATTAGTCATAAAGAACTCATATACTTATTTCAAAAGTTTATCAGCCCTTGAAGCAAAGTACTACTACGCATGCTCCTAGGGGAAGGGTTGGTAGGAGTTAACTGATACGTCTCCAACGTATCTATAACTTTTGATTGCTCCATACTATTATATTACCCGTTTTGGATGTTTATGGGCTTTACTTTACACTTTTATATCATTTTTGGGACTAACCTACTAACCAGAGGCCCAACCCGAATTGCTGTTTTTTGTGTGCCTATTTTAGTGTTTTGAAGAAAAGGAATATCAAACGGAGTCCAAACGGAATGAAACTTTTGGGAGCGATCATTTTGGAACAAACGCAATCCAGGAGACTTGCAGTGGACGTCAAGAAGCAGCCGAGGCGGCCACGAGGGTGCAAGGCGCACCCTAGGGGGTGGGCATGCCCCCCACCCTCGTGGGCCCCTCATGGCTCCCCTCACTGACTTCCTTCGCCTATATATATCTACGTACCCCGAAAACATTCAGGAGCACCACGAAGACCTATTTACATCGTCGCAACCTTCTGTACCCGTGAGATTCCATCTTGGAGCCTTTTTCGGCGCTCCGCTGGAGGGGAATCGATCACGGAGGGCCTCTACATCATCGCCAAGGCCTCTCCGATGAGTTGTGAGTAGTTTACCACAGACCTTCGGGTCCATAATTATTAGCTAGATGGCTTCTTCTCTCTCTTTGAATCTCAATACAAAGTTCTCCTCGATCTTCTTGGAGATCTATTTGATGTAACTCTTTTTGCGGTGTGTTTGTCAAGATCCGATGAATTGTGGGTTTATGATCAAGTTTATCTATGAGAAATATTTGAATCTCCTCTGAATTTTTTTATGTATGATTTGTTATCTTTGCGAGTCTCTTTGAATTATCAGTTTGGTTTGGCCTACTAGATTGATCTTTCTTGCAATGGGAGAAGTGCTTAGCTTTGGGTTCAATCTTGCGGTATCCTTTCCCAGTGATAGCAGGGGCAGCAAGGCACATATTGTATTGTGGCCATCGAGGATAAAAAGATGGGGTTTATATCATATTGCTTGGGTTTATCCCTCTACATCATGTCATCTTGCCTAATGCGTTACTCTGTTCTTATGAACTAATACTCTAGATGCATGTTGGATAGCGGTCGATGTGTGGAGTAATAGTAGTAGATGCAGAACCGTTTCGTTCTACTTGTCGCGGATGTGATGCCTATATACATGATCATGCCTAGATAATCTCATAACTATGCACTTTTCTATCAATTGCTCGACAGTAATTTGTTCACCCACCATAATACTTATGCTATCTTGAGAGAAGCCACTAGTGAAACCTATGGCCCTCGGGTCTATCTTCCATCATATAAGTTTCCAATCTACTTTATTTTGCAATGTTTACTTTCCAATCTATATCATAAAAATACCAAAACTATTTATCTTATCTTATTATCTCTATCAGATCTCACTTCCGCAAGTGGCCGTGAAGGGATTGACAACCTGATGACCCACAAGTGTAGGGGATCTATCGTAGTCCTTTCAATAAGTAAGAGTGTCGAACCCAACGAGGAGCAGAAGGAAATGACAAGCGGTTTTCAGTAAGGTACTCTCTGCAAGCACTGAAATTGTATGTAACAAATAGTTTTGTGATAAGATAATTTGTAACGGGTTACAAGCAATGAAAGTAAATAAGGTGAATCAAGGTGGCCCAATCCTTTTTATAGCAAAGGACAAGCCTGGACAAGTTCTTATAATGAGAAAAGTGCTCCCGAGGACACATGGGAATTATCGTCAAGCTAGTTTTCATCACGTTCATATGATTCGCGTTCATTACTTTGATAATTTGATATGTGGGTGGACCGGTGCTTGGGTACTGCCCTTTCTTGGAAAAGCATCCCACTTATGATTAACCCCTATTGCAAGCATCCGCAACTACAAAAGAAGTATTAAGGTAAACCTAACCACAGCATGAAACATATGGATCCAAATCAGCCCCTTACGAAGTAACACGTAAACTAGGGTTTAAGCTTCTGCCACTCTAGCAACCCATCATACATATTACTTCCCAATGCCTTCCTCTAGGCCCAAATAATGGTGAAGTGTCATGTAGTCGACATTCACATAACACCACTAGAGGAGAGACAACATACATCTCATCAAACTATCGAACGAATACCAAATTCACATGACTACTAATAGCAAGACTTCACCCATGTCCTCAGGAACAAACGTAACTACTCACAAAGCATATTCATGTTCATAATCAGAGGGGTATTAATATGCATTAAGGATCTGAACATATGATCTTCCACCAAATAAACCAACTAGCATCAACTACAAGGAGTAATCAACACTACTAGCAACCCACAGGTACCAATCTGAGGTTTTGGTACAAAGATTGGATACAAGAGATGAACTAGTGTTTGAGAGGAGATGGTGCTGGTGAAGATGTTGATGGAGATTGACCCCCTCCCGATGAGAGGATCGTTGGTGATGACGATGGTGATGATTTCCCGCTCTCGGAGGGAAGTTTCCCCGGCAGAACAGCTCCGCCGGAGCCCTAGATTGGTTCCGCCAAGGTTCCGCCTCGTGGCGGCGGAGTTTCGTCCCGTAAGCTTGCTTATGATTTTTTCCAGGGTAAAAGACTTCATATAGCAGAAGATGGGCACCGGAGGGCTGCCAGGTGGCCCACGAGGCAGGGGGGCGCGCCCAGGGGGGTAGGGCGCGCCCCCACCCTCATGGACGGTGGGTGGCCCCCCTCAGGTATTTCTTCCGCTGAATATTTATCATTAATTCCAAAAATGACTTTCATGGAGTTTCAGGACTTTTGGAGCTGTGCAGAATAGGTCTCCAATATTTGCTCCTTTTCCAGCCCAGAATCCCAGCTGCCGGCATTCTCCCTCTTTATGTAAACCTTGTAAAATAAGAGAGAATAGCCATAAGTATTGTGACATAATGTGTAATAACAGCCCATAATGCAATAAATATCGATATAAAAGCATGATGCAAAATGGACGTATCAACTCCCCCAAGCTTAGACCTCGCTTGTCCTCAAGCGGAAGCCGATATTGAAAAATATGTCCACATGTTTAGAGATAGAGGTGTCGATAAAAAAAATACGGACATGAGGGCATCATGATCATATGATTACTTATGCTCAAGTAACAATCTATTCACAATGTCAAGTATGATTCAGAAACTTCATTGAGAACTAACAAACTATAATGTCAGTCATTGAAGCAATTGTAATTTATCATAACATAGGAAAGAGTCAACGTAAGAGCTTTTCAGCAAGTCCACATGCTCAACTATCATTTAGTCTTCCACAATTGCTGACACTCACGCAATACTTATGGTTCTGGAGTTTTAATCGGACACAGAGAAAGATAGGGGCTTATTGTGTTTCCTCCCAACCTTTTACCTCAAGGGTAATGTCAACAATAATAGTTCATGCTAACTTACATCCAATTGGATATATATATATATATATATATATATATATATATATCAGGATCTTTCCAACACAAGGTGCTTGCCAAAGGATAAAATGAAAAAGGGAAAGGTGAAGATCACCTTGACTATTGCATAAGGTATAAGACATAAAGTAAAAGATAGGCCCTTCGCAGAGGGAAGCAGAGGTTGTCATGTGCTTTTATGGTTGGATGCACGAAACCTTAAAGCAAAAGAACGTCACTTTATATTGCCACTTGTGATATGAACCTTTATTATGCAGTCCGTTGCTTTTATTACTTCCATATCACAAGATCGTATAAAGCTTATTTTCTCCACACTAATAAGTCATACATATTTAGAGAGCAATTTTTATTGCATGCAACATGACAACTTACTTGAAGTATCTTACTCAATCCATAGGTAGGTATGGTGGACTCTCATGGCAAAACTGGGTTTAAGGATATTTGGAAGCACAAGTAGTATCTCTACTTGGTGCAAGGAATTTGGCTAGCATGAGGGGGAAAGGCAAGCTCAACATGTTGGATGATCCATGACAATATACTTTAACTGAGATGTGAGAAAACATAACCCATTACGTTGTCTTCCTTGTCCAACATCAACTCTTTAGCATGTCATACTTTAATGAGTGCTCACAATCATAAAAGATGTCCAAGATAGTATATTTATATGTGAGAACCTCTCTTTCTTTATTACTTCCTATTAATTGCAACGATGAAAAAAATTATGTTTGCCAACTCTCAACAACTTTTAAGCATCATACTCTCTATATATGAAGTCATTACTATCCATAAGATCAATATGATCTCTTGATTTCTTTTTACTCTTTTATGCACTTAAGTTCATAGCAAGATAGCAAAGCCCTTGACTCAACACTAATCTTTATTATATATAGCTCAAGAACTCAATTACATAGAGGGATCACAAAGCAAAACTCAAAACTAATTCATACCAAAACTTTATTCTACTAGATCAAGATATTAGGAAAAGGATTGAACTAAGTAAAACGGTAAAGATAGGAGTGCGATGGTGATACAATACTGGGGCACCTCCCCCAAGCTTGGAAGTTGCCAAGGGGAGTGCCCATACCCCTGTGTTTATGTCCTCGGAGGTGGTGATGAAGGAGTTGATGATGATGTAGGCTTGTCGTCCATCTTCCAAGGCATAGGCTCACCATCATAGAAGGATGATCGAGTCTCCGGGATCCTCAAATCTGCAGCCAAACTCATCCTCTTGAATCTATATTCATACTCACAGTTTTGGTTTTGCAGGTCATAGATCTGGGCTTGGAGGTGCTCGATTTTCTCATGAAGCTTGAAGATGGTCTCCCCAATGTTCTTGGCGTCCAGCTTGTGGTTGTTGGTGAACTCCGCGATCATCATCTGGTTGGCGTTAAGTCCGCGCTCCACCATCCCTTGGCACTTGAAAACTTGTTATTCCATCGCTTTGAGCTTTGTCTCCACGCTTCTGGTACTCCTTGGTCCCTCCACATCGCGGATGTGCAGCACCCCCTCATGCATCTCAATGGTTTGAGGGTGATGCAGCACCTCCGCGAGATAGGGTTGATGACCCTCTCGAAAAACTTGTCCTTGGGAGCGCTTGAAGACGTCATGGTGCTCTAGATCTATCAGAAAAACAGCTCGAAACAAAGACAGAAGATTTTTGCGTGATACGGTAGTCAAAACCTTCGGGAGATTATAATGAATTTTTACCGACCAAAAGAAGTATCGTGCAAGAAAACGGAGTCCAGAGAGCACACAAGGTGCCCACGAGGCAGGGGGCGCGCCCAGGGGGGTAGGGCGCGCCCTCCACCCTTGTGGATGCCTCGTGTCCTTCCCGGACTACTTATTTTCCTATTTTCTTAAATATTCCAAAACGGAGAAAAATTGTTATTAGAACTGGTTTGGAGTCGGTTTACTTACCGTACCACATAAATATTCCTTTTCGGAGTTTGAAACGTTCTGGAAAGTGTCCCTTATGTATTCCTCCGGGGTTACGGTTTCAATAACATTAGTTTCAACATTTATAGGATTACCTGAGATATAATGTTTGATTCTTTGACTGTTCACCACCTTCGCATTTGTGCCTTCGAAATTGTTGATTTTTATGGCACCGGAACTATAGACCTCCTCGATAACGTAAGGACCTTCCCAGTTAGAGAGAAGTTTTCCAGCAAAAAATCTTAAACGGGAGTTGAATAGCAACACATAATCACCTACATTAAACTCACGCTTTTGTATCCTCTTGTCATGCTATCTTTTAACTTTTGCTTTAAACAGTTTGGCGTTCTCGTAGGCTTGGGTTCTCCATTCATCAAGTGAGCTAATGTCAAATAACCTCTTTTCACAGGCAAGTTTGAAATCATAATTGAGATCTTTAATGGCCCAATATGCCTTATGTTCTAGTTTGAGAGGTACGTGACATGCTTTTCCATAAACCATTTTATATGGAGACATACCCATAGGATTCTTATATGCAGTTCTATAAGCCCATAATGCGTCATCAAGTATTTTGGCCCAATTCTTTCTAGATCTATTAACAGTCTTTTGCAAAATTAATTTGAGCTCTCTATTACTCAATTCTACTTGCCACTAGACCGTGGGTGATATGGAGATGCAATTCTATCTTTAACATCATACTTAGCAAGCATTTTACGAAAAGCACCATGAATAAAATGTGAACCACCATCAGTCATTAAGTATCTAGGGACTCCAAACCTCGAAAAATAACTTCTTTAAGCATCTTAATAGAGGTGTTATGATTAGCACTACTAGTTGGAATAGCTTCTACCCACTTAGTAACGTAATCAACAGCAACTAAAATATGTGTATACCCATTAGAGGCAGGAAACGGTCCCATATAATCAAAGCCCCAAACATCAAATGGTTCAATAACAAGAGAATAATTCATAGGCATTTCTTGACGTCTACTAATATTACCAATTCTTTGACATTCATCACAAGACAAGACAAACTTACGGGCATCTTTGAAGAGAGTAGGCCAATAAAAACCGGATTGCAATACCTTATGTGCAGTTCTATCTCCAGTGTGGTGTCCTCCATATGCCTCGGAGTGACACTTGCGTAGGATCTGTTCCTGTTCATGCTCAGGTACACAACGTCTAATAACACCATCTACTCCTTCTTTATAAAGGTGTGGGTCATCCCAGAAGTAATGTCTTAAATCATAGAAGAACTTTTTCTTTTGCTGTTATGTGAAGCTAGGTGGTATAAATTTAGCAACAATGTAATTAGCATAATCAGCATACCATGGAGCAGTATGAGAAGCATTTATGACAGCTAATTGTTCATCAGGAAAGCTATCATTAATAGGTAGTGGGTCATCAAGAACATTCTCTAACCTAGACAAGTTATCTGCAACGGGGTTCTCAGCTCCCTTTCTATCAATAATATGCAAATCAAATTCTTGTAGCAAGAGAACCCATCTAATAAGTCTAGGTTTAGCACCTTTCTTTTCCATAAGATATTTAATAGCAGCATGATCAGTGTAAACAGTTACTTTAGAATCAACAATATAAGGCCTGAACTTATCACAAGCAAATACAACTGCTAAGAATTCTTTTTCAGTTGTAGCATAATTTCTCTGGGCAGTATCTAGAGTTTTACTAGCATATTGAATAACATTTAATTTCTTATCAACTCTTTGCCCTAGAGCAGCACCTACAGCATAATCGCTAGCATCACACATAATTTCAAAGGGTAAATTCCAATCAGGTGGCTGAACAATAGGTGCAGAAATCAAAGCTTTCTTAAGTATTTCAAATGCTTCTACACAATCATCATCGAAGACAAAAGGAATATCTTTTTGTAATAGATTAGTCAGAGGCCTGGAAATTTTAGAGAAGTCCTTAATGAACCTCCTATAAAAACCGGCATGACCAAGGAAACTTCTTATACCTTTAATGTCCTTGGGACACGGCATCTTTTCAATAGCATCAACTTTAGCTTTATCAACTTCAATACCTTCCTCAGAAATTTTATGCCCCAAGACAATGTCTTCATTAACCATAAAGTGGCACTTCTCCCAATTCAAGACGAGACTAGTATCTTCACATCACTACAAAACTCGATCAAGGTTGCTCAAGCAATCATCAAAAGAGGATCCATAAACGGAGAAATCAACCATGAATACCTCACAAATCTTTTCAAAAAAGTCAGAGGATATAGCCATCATGTATCTTTGAAAGGTAGTAGGTGCATTACATAAACCAAAAGCCATACATCTATAAGCAAATGTACCGAAAGGGCAAGTAAAAGTAGTATTTTCTTGATCCTCCGCTAACACATGTATTTGAGAGAAACCAGAATAACCATCTAGAAAGCAAAAATGTGTATGTTTCGATAGTCTTTCTAGCATTTGATCAATAAAAGGTAAAGGGTAATGATCTTTATTAGTAGCTTTATTTAATTTGCGGAAATAAATTACCATCCTATAACCTGTAATAATTCTTTGCGGGATCAACTCATATTTATCATTAGGAATGACAGTAATACCTCCCTTCTTGGGGACACAATGGACAGGAATTACCCACTGACTATCAGCAATGGGATAAAATATACCTGCCTCAAGGAGCTTTAGTATTTCCTTTCTTACCACTTCTTTCATCTTAGGATTTAATCGCCGTTGGTGATCAATAATTGGTTTGGCATCTTCCTCCAATTTTATTTTGTGTTGGCATAGAGTGGGACTAATGCCCTTAAGATCATCAATAGTATATCCAATAGCAGCACGGTGCTTTTTCAGAGTTTTCAATAACCTTTCCTCTTCCTGCTCTGAAAGGTTAGCACTAATAATAACAGGATATATCTTCTTTTCATCAAGATAAGCATATTTAAGAGTATCAGGTAATGGTTTAAGCTCAAACATGGGATCACCCTTGGATGGAGGAGGATCCCCTAGGATTTCAACAGGCAAGTTGTGTCTCAAAATAGGTCCCTGTTTAAAGAAGACTTCATCTATTTCCCTTCTTTCATTCATAAACATATCATTTTCATGGTCTAGCAAATATTGTTCTAACAGATCAATAGGAGGCACGGCAATAGAAGCAAGACCAATAATTTCATCCTTACTAGGCAATTCTTTATCATGGGGTTGTCTACGAAATTTAGCAAAATTAAACTCATGAGACATATCTCCTAAGCCAATCGTAACAACATCCTTTTCGCAATCAATCTTAGCATTGACAGTATTCAAGAAGGGTCTACCAAATATAATGGGACAAAAGTCATCTTGTGGGGAACCAAGAACAAGAAAGTCAGCAGGGTATTTAACTTTCCCATGCAAGACTTCAACATCTCTAACAATCCCAATTGGTGAAATAGTATCTCTATTGGCAAGCTTAATTGTAACAACAATATCTTCTATCTCAGCAGGTGCAATGTCATGCATAATTTCTTTATATAAGGAATGAGGTATTGCACTAGCACTAGCACCCATATCACATAAGCCATGATAACAATGATCTCCTATTTTAACAGAAATAATAGGCATGCCTACAATAGGTCTATGTGTCTTAGCATCAGGTCTAGCGATTCTAGCAGCTTGTTCACAGAAATAAATAACATGCCCATCAATATTATCAACCAAGAGATCTTTAACCATAGCAATACTAGGTTCAACTTTAATTTGCTCAGGAGGTGTATATGTTCTAGTATTACTCTTACGAACCACAGTTGAAGCTTTAGCATGATCCTTTATCCTAACAGGGAAAGGTGGTTTCTCAATATAAGTAGAAGGAACAATAGGATCATTATAAGTGATAGTCTTTTCTTCAACTGTAACAGGTGCAACTACTTTTACTTCAGTGGGAGGATTATATTTAAACCACTTCTCCTTAGGGAGATCAACGTGAGTAGCAAATGATTCACAGAAAGAAGCTACTATCTCATAGTCAAGTCCATATTTAGTGCTAAATCCACGAAAAGCATCGGTATCCATAAAAGATTTAACACAATCAAACTTAGGTGTCATACCTGACTCCTTACCATCGTCGGAATCCCAATCTTCAGAGTTGCATTTAATTCTTTCCAATAAATCCCATTTGAATTCAATAGTCTTCATCATAAAAGACCCAGCACAATTGTTGAGAGAAAGCCGAGCATAAAAGTTTTGAATAATCATTTCTCTTGAGAGCTCATGATTGGGGCATGAATATAACATTGACTTAAGCCTCCCCCAAGCTTGAGCGATGCTTTACCCTTCATGAGGCCAAACATTATATATATAATTATGATCACGATGAACAATATGCATAGGATAAAACTTCTGGTGAAATTCCAATTTCAATCGTTTATAGTCCCAAGATCCCATATCATCACATAGCCTATACCATGTCGATGCATCTCCCTTCAAAGATAAAGGGCAAACCTTCTTCTTAATAACATCATCGGGCATACCTGCAAGCTTAAATAATCCACAAACTTCATCCACATAGATAAGGTGTAAATCGGGATGCAATGTTCCATCTCGTGCAAAGGGATTAGCTAGAAGTTTCTCTACCATACCCAAAGGAATTTCAAAGTAAACATTTTCAGTAGGTTCGGTAGGTTGAGGAGCAACTCTTTGTTGTACTGGTCGGGGTGAAGATACCCCGAACAAGCCCCTCAAAGGATTAGTTTCCATAGTAACAAGTGACAGTAAATTTCAGCACACTATATAAATGTTTCCTTACCAAGTTCCACTCACCAAAGGCACTTCACTCCCCGGCAAGGGCGCCAGAAAAGAGTCTTGATGACCCACAAGTGCAGGGGATCTATTGTAGTACTTTCGATAAGTAAGAGTGTCGAACCCAACGAGGAGCAGAAGGAAATGACAAGCGGTTTTCAGTAAGGTATTCTCTGCAAGCACTGAAATTGTATGTAACAAATAGTTTTGTGATAAGATAATTTATAACGGGTAACAAGCAATGAAAGTAAATAAGGTGCGGAAAGGTGGCCCAATCCTTTTTATAGCAAAGGACAAGCCTGGACAAGTTCTTATAATGAGAAAAGCGCTCCCGAGGACACATGGGAATTATCGTCAAGCTAGTTTTCATCACGTTCATATGATTCGTGTTCGTTACTTTGATAATTTGATATGTGGGTGGACCGGTGCTTGGGTACTGCCATTTCTTGGACAAGCATCCCACTTATGATTAACCCCTATTTCAAGCATCCGCAACTACAAAAGAAGTATTAAGGTAAACCTAACCACAACATGAAACATATGGATCCAAATCAGCCCCTTACGAAGCAATGCATAAACTAGGGTTTAAGCTTCTGTCACTCTAGCAACCCATCATCTACTTATTACTTCCCAATGCCTTCCTCTAGGCCCAAATAATGGTGAAGTGTCATGTAGTCGACGTTCACATAACACCACTAGAGGAGAGACAACATACATCTCATCAAAATATCGAACGAATACCAAATTCACATGACTACTAATAGCAAGACTTCACCCATGTCCTCAGGAACAAACGTAACTACTCACAAAGCATATTCATGTTCATAATCAGAGGGGTATTAATATGCATTAAGGATCTGAACATATGATCTTCCACCAAATAAACCAACTAGCATCAACTACAAGGAGTAATCAACACTACTAGCAACCCACAGGTACCAACCTGAGGTTTTGGTACAAAGATTGGATACAAGAGATGAACTAGGGTTTGAGAGGAGATGGTGCTGGTGAAGATGTTGATGGAGATTGACCCCCTCCCGATGAGAGGATCATTGGTGATGACGATGGTGATGATTTCCCCCTCCCGAAGGGAAGTTTGCCCGGCAGAACAGCTCCGCCGGAGCCCTAGATTGGTTCCGCCAAGGTTCCGCCTCGTGGCGGCGGAGTTTTGTCCCGTAAGCTTGCTTATGATTTTTTTTCTAGGGTAAAAGACTTCATATAGAAGAAGATGGGCACCTGAGGGTTGCCAGGTGGCCCACAAGGCAGGGGCGCACCCAGGGGGGGTAGGGCGCGCCCCCACCCTCGTGGACGGTGGGTGGCCCCCCTCAGGTATTTCTTCCGCTGAATATTTATCATTAATTCCAAAAATGACTTTCGTGGACTTTCAGGACTTTTGGAGCTGTGCAGAATAGGTCTCCAATATTTGCTCCTTTTCCAACCCAGAATCCCAGCTGCCAACATTCTCCCTCTTTATGTAAACCTTGTAAAATAAGAGAGAATAGCCATAAGTATTGTGACATAATGTGTAATAACAGCCCATAATGCAATACATATCGATATAAAAGCATGATGCAAAATGTACGTATCAACTCCCCCAAGCTTAGACCTCGCTTGTCCTCAAGCAGAAGCCGATATCGAAAAATATGTCCACATGTTTAGAGATAGAGGTGTCGATAAAAAAATAAAATACGGACATGAGGGCATCATGATCATTCTTATAACAGTAGCACATATATATTTTGTCATATGATTGCTTATGCTCAAGTAACAATCTATTCACAATGTCAAGTATGATTCAGAAACTTCATTGAGAACTAACAAACTATAATCTTAGTCATTGAAGCAATTGCAATTTATCATAACATAGGAAAGAGTCAACGTAAGAGCTTTTCAGCAAGTCCACATACTCAACTATCATTTAGTCTTCCACAATTGCTGACACTCACGCAATACTTATGGTTCTGGAGTTTTAATCGGACACAGAGAAAGATAGGGGCTTATTGTGTTTCCTCCCAACCTTTTACCTCAAGGGTAATGTCAACAATAATATTTCATGCTAACTTACATCCAATTGGATATATATATATATATATATATATATATATATATATATATATATATATCAGGATCTTTCCAACATGAGGTGCTTGCCAAAGGATAAAATGAAAAAGGGAAAGGTGAAGATCACCTTGACTCTTGCATAAGGTATAAGACACAAAGCAAAAGATAGGCCCTTCGCAGAGGGAAGCAGAGGTTGTCATGTGCTTTTATGGTTGGATGCACGAAATCTTAATGCAAAAGAACATCACTTTATATTGCCACTTGTGATATGAACCTTTATTATGCAGTCCATCGCTTTTATTACTTCCATATCACAAGATCGTATATAGCTTATTTTCTCCACACTAATAAGTCATACATATTTAGAGACCAATTTTTATTGCATGCAAGATGACAACTTACTTGAAGGATCTTACTCAATCCATAGGTAGGTATGGTGGACTCTCATGGCAAAACTGGGTTTAAGGATATTTGGAAGCACAAGTAGTATCTCTATTTGGTGCAAGGAATTTGGATAGCATGATGGGGAAAGGCAAGCTCAACATGTTGGACGGTCCATGTAGGAAAAGACCACCGCTCATCCCCGACTGCCACTCATAAGGAAGACAGTCAATAAATAAATCATGCTACAAATTTGTCACACAACGGTTCACCATACGTGCATGCTACGGGACTTACCAACTTTAATACAAGTATTTCTCAATTTCATAATTACCCAACTAGCATGACTCTAATATCACCATCCGAATATCTCAAAACAATTATCAAGCATCAAATTGATCATAGCATCCAATTCACTTTCTATGATAGTTTTTATTATACCCAACTTTGATGCCCATCATTCTAGGACCAATTTTATAACCATAGCAAATACCATGATGTTCTAAAAAGACTCTCAAAATAATATAAGTGAAGCATGAGAGATCAATAATTTCTACAAAATAAAACCACCGCCGTGCTCTAAAAAGATATAAGTGAAGCACTAGAGCAAAATTATCTAGCTCAAAAGATATAAGTGAAGCACATAGAGTATTCTAATAAATTCTGATTCATGTGTGTCTCTCCCAAAAGTTGTGTACATAAAGGATGATTGTGGTAAACTAAAGAGCAAAGACTCATATCATACAAGACGCTCCAAGCAAAACACATATCATGTGGTGAATAAAAATATAGCTCCAAGTAAACTTACCGATGGACGAAGGCGAAAGAGGGGATGCCTTCCGGGGCATCCCCAAGCTTAGGCTTTTGGT
The DNA here is from genome assembly GCF_018294505.1 of Triticum aestivum. NCBI lineage: Eukaryota > Viridiplantae > Streptophyta > Magnoliopsida > Poales > Poaceae > Triticum > Triticum aestivum. Next base: position 494,839,681 of record NC_057807.1, on the reverse strand, counting down.
TGTCCTTGAATTTTACCTTGGGGTGCCTTGGTCATGCCCAAGCTTAGGTTCTTGCCACTCCTTATTCCATAATCCATCAAATCTTTACCCAAAACTTGAAAACTACACAGCACAAAACTCAACAGAAAATCTCATGAGCTCGTTAGTGCAAGAAAGGAAACCACCACTTTAAGGTACTGTAATGAACTCATTCTTTATTTATATTGGTGTTAAACCTACTGTATTCCAACTTCTCTATGGTTCATACCCCCCGATACTAGCCATAGATTCATCAAAATAAGCAAAAAACACACGAAAAACAGCATCTGTCAAAAACAGAACAGTCTGTAGTAATCTATAACTTTCAAATACTTCTGGAACCTAACAAATTCTACGAAAATAGGAAGTACTAGGAAATTTGTCTATTAATCTTCTGCAAAAATAATGAACTGAAAAACACGTTTCTATGATTTATTAAAATTATTCTCGTGGGTGCAAAAGTTTCTGTTTTTCAGCAAGATCAAGTTAACTATCACCCAAGATGATCCTATAGGTCCTACTTGGCACAAACACTAATTAAAACATAAAACCACATCTAAACATAAGCTAGATGAATTATTTATTGAATAACAGCAAGGAAAAATATTGGGTTGTCTCCCAACAAGCGCTTTTCTTTAAAGCCTTTTAGCTAGGCATTGATAATTTTAATGATGCTCACATGAAAGACAAGAATTGAATCGCAAAGAGAGCATCATGAAACACGTGACAAACACATCTAAGTCTAACATACTTCCTATGCATAGGCATATTATAAGCAAACAAATTTGCAAGGCAAGCAAAAACTATCATATGCAAGGAAGAAGAAAGAGATGATAGCAATCTCAACATGACGAGAGGTAATTTAGTAAGATAAAAATTTCTACGACCATATTTTCCTCTCTCATAATAATTACATGTAGGATCATAGGCAAATTCAACAAAATAGCGATGACATAACATATTTTCAACCTCATGCATGTGAAGTTAACACTCTTCCAAAATAGTGGGATTGTCATTAACTAAAGGCATGACCTCTCCAACCCCACTTTTATCAAAAACTTGATAAGATTGAACATTCTCCAAATATGTGGGATCTAAAGTTGACACTCTTCCAAACCCATTTTCAATATTATTGCAAACATTATTATCAATCTCATATTCATCATGGGGATTAAATAAATTTTCAAGATCATAAGAAGAATCACCCCAATCATGATCATTGCAACAAGTAGTAGACATAGCAAAACTAGCATCCCCAAGCTTAGGGTTTTGCATATTATGAGCACAATTTACATCAATAGAATTTATAGTAAAATCATTGAAATCATGCTTTTTATTCAAGGAGCTATCGTGAATCTCTTCATAAATTTCTTCATCACAATTTTCAGATTCACGAATTTCAAGCAAAACCTCATAAAGATAATCTAGTGCACTCAAATCACTAGAATTTGGTTCATCATAATTGGATCTCTTAAAAATATTGGCAAGCCGATGAGGATCCATAGATCTTAGGTTCTCTGTTTAGCAATAAATAAACAACTATTCCAACCAAACGAGCAAACGAGCCAAGTAAGACATCAAAGCAAACGAAAATACAAACAAAGAAGCGCGAATAAAATGGCAAGGGTGAAGTGGGGGAGAGGAAAATGAGAGGCAAATGGCAAATAATGTAATGCGAGGGATAAGAGTTTGTGATGGGTACTTGGTATGTCTTGACTTGTGCGTAGAATCCCCGGCAACGGTGCCAGAAATCCTTCTTGCTACCTCTTGAGCACTGCGTTGGTTTTCCCTTGAAGAGGAAAGGGTGATGCAGCAAAGTAGCGTAAGTATTTCCCTCACTTTTGAGAACCAAGGTATCAATCCAGTAGGAGGCTACACGCAAATCCCTCGTACCTACACAAACAAATAAGAACCTTGCAACCAACGCAATAAAAGGGGTTGTCAATCCCTTCACGACCACTTGCAAAAGTGAGATCTGATAGAGATAATAATAGGATAAATATTTTTGGTATTTTTATGATATAGATTGGAAAGTAAAAGATTGCAAAATAAAGTAGATCGGAAACTTATATGATGGAAAATAGACCTGGGGGCCATAAGTTTCACTAGTGGCTTCTTTCAAGATAGCATAAGTATTACGGTGGGTGAACAAATTACTATCGAGCAATTGATAGAAAAGTGCATAGTTATAAGAATATCTAGGCATGATCATGTATATAGGCAGCACGTCCGCGACAAGTAGATCGAAAAGATTTTGCATCTACTACTATTACTCCACACATCGACCGCTATCCAGCCTGCATCTAGAGTATTAAGTTCATAAGAACAGAGTAACGCATTAGGCAAGATGACATGATGTAGAGGGATAAACTCAAGCAATATGATATAAACCCCATCTTTTTATCCTCGATGGCAACAATACAATATGTGCCTTGTTGCCCCTGCTGTCACTGGGAAAGGACACCGCAAGATTGAACCCAAAGCTAAACACTTCTCCCATTGCAAGAAAGATCAATCTAGTAGGCCAAACCAAACTGATATTTCGAAGAGACTTGCAAAGATACCCAAACATACATAAAAGAATTCAGAGGAGATTCAAATATTGTTCATAGATAATCTTGATCATAAACCCACAATTCATCGGATCTCGACAAACACACCGCAAAAAGTGTTACATCGAATAGATCTCCAAGAAGATCAAGGAGAACTTTGTATTGAGAATCAAAGAGAGAGAAGAAGCCATCTAGCTAATAACTATGGACCCGAAGGTCTGTGGTAAACTACTCACACTTCATCGGAGAGGCTATGAAGTTTATGTAGAAGCCCTCCGTGATCGATTCCCCCTCCGGCGGAGTGCCGGAAAAGGACCAAGATGGGATCTCACGGGTACAGAAGGTTGCGGCGGTGGAAATAGGGTGTCGTGGTGCTCCTGGATGTTTTCAGGGTATGTAAGTATATATAGGCAAAGGAAGTCGGTCAGGGGAGCCACGAGGGGCCCACGAGGGTGGGGGGCGCCCACCCCCCTGGGGCGCGCCTCCCTGCCTCATGGCTTCCTCGTTTGTTGCTTGACATCCACTCAAAGTCTCCTAGATTGCATTTGTTCCAAAAATAACTCTCCCAAAGGTTTCATTCCGTTTGGAGTCCGTTTGATATTCCTTTTCTGTGAAACACTGAAATAGGCAAAAAAACAGCAATTTGGGTTGGGCCTCCGGTTAATAGGTTAGTCCCAAAAATAATATAAAAGTGCTTAGTAAAGCCCATTAAACATCCAAAGCATGTAATATAATAGCATGGAACAATCAAGAATTATAGATACGTTGGAGACGTATCATCCGCCACGTCAGCCAGGCCCACCCCGAGCCAACAAATATCCCCACATCCGGAAAACCCTAGACAATGGTCAATCTGAAATCCACTTCACTCCCATCTCCGTCCACTCCACTTCCGATACCCTCCCTCTGATCCGATGGCCGGCGATGAAACTAGCGGAGGATCCAGGTTAGAATCTGACGGGTCGAACATCGACGTGGAGGTTGTGGCCCTCCACATCGCATTGCTAGGTTTTTGCTCGAGCAAGGTGGCCCCGGCAGTGGTGGATCTTCTTCCTCGGCGCCCGTCGCCCGTCGACGCAATGTCGACGACGTCGTCGGGCCTTCCCGCCCGCCGTGCGGCACCAGCAGCTCCCCTTCGCTCCGCCAGGTACGCCGCCTGCCTCCACCATCCTCTGGTCCGGTAGTGGTACCCGGCCATCGATGGGTCCTCATGCCCGTGCCGGGCCTACACGGAAGCGGACATCCGAGTCCGAGGCACGTGCAACCCGTCGCGAGCGGTAGCGAGCGAGGGAGAGGGGGGAGGCAATGTCAGCCCATCATTCTCCCTCGAGCGCGCCAGTGGATCCTGAGGCCTTGTTCCTCGCCTCGGTCCTCCGCTGGTCTCTGACGATGGCGGAGAACGATGCCCCACACCTCCGCCGGGAGAATGCCACGGCGCTCCGACTCGCCATCGAGATGTCGGAGCGCGAGGCAACCAAGGAGGCGGCGGCGAAGGCGAAGGCGGCCCGCCATGCAAAGGAGCAGGACCGCCTGCTCCGTAGGCTCTCGGGCATGCGTTGCATCTCGGACTCGGATCTGATGGACGGCTCCACCTCCAGCTCTGACGATGATGCGCCTCCGCACGCCGACGCCTACACGGAGGAGGGGCACAGCCACACCGACGACCGTAAGGGGAAGGGGCCGGCGAGGAAATGGTGATTTCCTCCGCCCTTCCCTGTTATGTTTATATTTTTAACTATGTTTTAAGTTTGTAGTATGGATTTATCATTGAACTCCGATGAACCATGCTTCTTTTGTCCAACGATGCTAGTTGATCCGATGAACTGCGTGTTTATTACGTAGTGTTGCATGGCTTGCATGGTTATGATGGTTCGGATATGAGGGACACGGGTGGAAGCCACCAAGTGAGGCATGTCCGCGGGCGTTTCAGGGGCTGGATTTGCAACCTGCGGTTGTAGATGCTCTAAGAGAGATGAATAGGAATACATGTGGGCCTTCTCCATGCTCTTTTAAGCTTTATGTTAGGAGAGAGAAAGGTAGGAGAGAAGACCGGTTGCATGCATATGCTAAAATAATCTCCCTCCCCCGTCAAAAAACTTCCATTTAATTTCATTGTGGAAATTTGGATGATTGATATTTTCTGGATCAAAACTTCAATTTTGATTTTTTTTATATATTTGAATTCAGAGCAAGAAGATCTTCAGAACAAGATCAATTTTGGATACATTTGAACTAGTTTTAATTTCACTGATTTCAAAAAACAGATTTCACTCAATTCAAAACATAAATTTCACTTATATCCAAAAAAATCACTAACCTCAAATGATTTCACTCATTTTACATAATGGATTTCACTAATTTGAAATGATTTCACTCATTTCGAAAATAGCTATCAGTCATTTGACATTTCAATGATTAGTTATCTTTCAGTTACATTCAAAATCCAATTTCACTCAGTTCCAAAAAATGATTTCCCTGAAGTAGTTTCAAAATATGTGTGAGATTTATTTTTGGTATGTGAACTTTGTGAAAACAGGTAAGAGGCATCGTGGTTTAAAAAAATGGGCTACTGAAATGTGATTGTAAAAAATTAGTTGCTCTTAAAAGGATTGAAACCTTATTTTTGAAATACTAAGTTTCAGTCTTTTGCAAAAAATGATAGTGAAATATGTTTTGGAAAGGATTTAAATCTTATTTTTGAAGAATTGAAATCAGTTCTTTGACAGTTGAAATAATCAGTTCACTCATTGTGAAATATGAATTTAGAATTGGAATAAGTGAAATGATATTGTAGAAAATTAAAATGTTTTATGCCAGTCTTTTGAAAAAACTAAGTTTCAGTATTTTGTAAAATATGATAGTGTGTGTTTTTGAAATGATTGAAATCTTCCTTTTGAAGAGTCAAAGAACTGATTTCGATTCTTCAAAATGATATTTGGATGAATTGTGTTATTTCCTATAACTATTTTGAGTGTTGTGGAAAGAGAAAAAAAAAAGAGGGGGGGGGGGGGGGGGGGGGGGGGGGACGTTTAGAGGACATGATTGGATTGCTGGCTCGCGTATTGCGTCTGTAAACAGGTCCGGACGTTGACGCGGTCTGTAGCTGGATAGTGTGTCCGTTTCAAGAGTCGACGTTAAAGATGCCGTGGTAATTTGAACTGATTGTGCAACAATTTATGACCAAAGTTGAAAACAGCCAAAATACGCCATGGATTCCGAAACGAAAGGCAGGAAACAAGATCTAAGTACAATAAAAGTGAGATAACCCAGTTGAAGATTCCGAGCTTATTCTCCGCTCTACAAATCACCTTGCAGCTCCAAACGACGACTCGACGATCAACGACTCTAAGCAAACAAAGCAATCAAAGTGAACGTACGCGCGCATGGTGCAAACAACACCGTCCTCGGACTTGCAAACAAGCATTCTCCTCCAATCCATCCAGGAACCCAACGCATGCACTGGTTGCGTACGTTCAGCTCAAGCCAACGCGGCGCCCAGTGCCTTCGCCGGGTAGCGGAGGACGCAGTCGCCCCACGGCCCCTCGTCGGCCGCCGCGGGGCGCCCGTGTGCGGCGACGCGCTCCCACAGGGCGCTGCTCGCCTTGGGCCCGCTCCCCATGCCGAGCTGCCACACGCGGTCGCCCCTCCGGACCCGCCCCCTCGCCTCGTGGTACCCGAGCTGGTACCACAGCGACGACGCCGACTGGTTCCCGAACCGCTGGAACGTCGCCAGCGCCGCCTCCGCCTCCCTCTCCCCCAGCCCCAGCCCCTCCGCTAGCCTCCGTATGTTCGGCATCCCCGACGACGGTAGGCAGAAGTGGCTCGCCGCGGCCAGGAAGTTCGGCTTCGGCGCCTCCACGTGGCCTTCTCCGCCTTGGAGGTTTTTGATGCTCCTGCGGTGGCGGTGGAATCGCATGAGCGCTGCGGCGTAGCGGAGCTTCTCGTGCCATGGGAGGATGGAGGCGCCGAAGGCGGGGAGGTGGGCGCGGAGGAGGTCCCGGAACAAACGTCCGAGGCCGCGCCCGATGGTGAACCCCGTGATGCCCTCGTCGTCCTCCTCCCTCACGGCCAGATTGTAGCCGCCGTCGTCGGCCGCGATGGTCGTGCGCTTCAGCGCGACGAGCCGGTACTTGACCGGCGCTGCCGCCGATGCGGTGTTCGACAGCAGCGCGGCGGCGCAGCCGGTGCGGAAGAAGCAGTTGAGGAGCAGCTTGCTGCGGTCTCTCCCTCGGTACCACCCGAGTGTGACGATCTCCGCGCTGACGACGACGGCGTAGTCGACGGCGCCGTCGTGCGCTCTCAGGATGCCCCTCGCGACGTCCAGACCGACGATGCCCGCGGCGCACCCCATGCCGGACAGGTTGAAGGTCTTGACGTCGCTGGGCATGCGGTAGCGGTTGGCGATGATGGCGGTGAGCGACGGGGCAGGGCCGAACCCGCTGCAGTTGACGACGAGCGCGCCGACGGCGGACGGCGGCACGCCCGTCTTAGCGAACAACTCGTCGAGCGTGGGGAAGAAGAGCATCCCCGCCTCCTGGACGGCGTCGGCGTGCGTGGCGGACGGCGGGAGGTAGTGCAGCGCCGGCGGGAAGTAGGTCTCGTCGCCCATGCCGCTGTCCTCGACGACCCTGGACATGAACTCGACGCTGCCGTCGTCGAAGCAGCCGATAAGGCGGAGGTGCTCGAGCAGGCCCGGGATGGTGACGCGCAGCCGGCGGGGCGGCTTCAGGTACGCGAAGTCGACCAGGCCGATGTCCGCACGTCGGCCGGAGCGCCACAGGTGCGTCATCATCGCGCAGACGGGGAGGAGGTACAGCGCCGCGTGGCGCCGGAAGACGAGGACGGACAGCTCGGCAGCGAGGCACAGGATGAGGACGGCGACGCCGAGGACGCCGTGCACGGCGGCGAGGAGGTGGTCTCTGTGCGCCATCTCCATGTCCGTTCCGCCTGCTGCTTATCTCGCGATCTCTTGAGTGTTTTGGACGCTGATTCTCCTGTAGTGTATGTGCGTAGCGTACGATGCTATGGCTCTCTTATATGGTGCGTCGTCTCCAGCTCATGTGACCGTGACAACTCTGCATGCACATGTGCACGCCATGAATTGTGTCGACCATTGCAATGTACGTACGTCAAGATTGATCGTGTTGCCCGCGTAACATGGTCCAAAACTGCTAAAAAAACAAGACGGTTTGCTTTGAGATGGATGCAACCAGACTTGAAGGGACAAGATCGATCCGGCCGGCCACATAAAAGCGAAGAGTAGTAGCTTTCGCCATGAACGCAGCCGGCCTATGAACAGTAGCGCTAGCCGCCCTCTAGTGTCCTGGTTACAGACGCTGCACGTATACGTGCCGGGCACGCGGGCAGTAGCTAGCATGGTCAAGCCTCTACATGCACGTACCAACAGAGGGAGAGAACATCCTCAAAAAAAAAAAAAAAAAAAAAAAACAGAGAGGGAGAGAACATGCAGCATGCAAGGGGAGGGGAGGTACGTACGTACGTAGAGCCGATCGGTCTCGATCGTGTCGTCCTAACGCGCGGCGCACATGGGCGCTGACGAGGCAGGGATCGTGCGTGCTTACACGGGAATGGCCAAGCAGGGGTGCAAATGCGCAACGCACGGTTGGTGAAGGGTGCAATATGGGTGGCACCTCCAAGTCCTTTCCATGGGCGATTCAACTCGGTGGCTCCGGCAGGCTACAGTGTCGACACGCTAACGAGAGGGAGGGGGTGAGATCGATAATAATGCATTTTCTAGCGAAGGATTAATGTATCGGGTAAAAAACCATCATTCAACATTATTTAGATATCCGTGCAACCTTTTACGTGTGGACACCCATAGCTGGCGAACGTTCGTCAGCTAGGGTAGCATTTGCGAACCCTGAATGGCATTTTTTGTGATCCTCCATAGCTGGCGAAAGACGTTTCATTTCACTATTTCAGTTTCACATTGATAATACGATTGTGAAACTTTAATTTCATATTTCTGTATCACATTAAAAAATTATAAATAATGTAAATCAATTTGAAATATATGTTCTGAAATTGAAAATAGATGCATGTTATTAATATTGACGTGGTGCTGAAAGTGGTACGATATTTCAAAAAAAAAGTGATATGCGTGTCGAAATGCATTTGGTACCGAAACGCAGATACTAACAAGATGAGCGAACCAACCTGTGGTTGGATGGTTAGAGTGACTGTGGTATCCCAGCCCACCAGGGTTCAAATCCTGGTGCTCGCACTTATTCCTGAATTTATTTCAAGATTTCCGGCGATGCGCATTCAGTGGGAGGAGACGTTCCCGTTAACGACGAGGCGCCTATGATAACTTCGTAAATCTCAAGATGATATGCCGGCTCAGTCTTTCGGAGGTGCTCATAGGGGTAGGGCGTGCGTGTGTGCGTTCATAGGGATGAGTGTATGCGCGTGTATATGAGCGTTTGTGTCTGTACTGATGTTAAAAAAAAAGATGCTAACAAGATGATCTGGTATTGGAATGCCTCTCTTATATAGATCATTTGGGCACCCTTCAACCAAAAATACTGATGACTTATCAAGACTCACCCTTTGACCAGAAGCACTGCTGCGTTTAGCACATCCCTAGCTTCATCGGCAGCCTGGGGTGAAGCTCTCATAAAGAGGATACTGTCATCTGCAAAAAATAAAAATGGCTCATCCATTGGTGCCACCTTCAAACCAGTTACCTTTAAGTGTGCACATCTAGCTTTTAACAAAGAAGATAGACCTTCAATAGCTAACAGAAATAAATATGGAAAAATATGATCTCCCTGTTGGATTCCGAGGTCGATTTAAAATTCTCAGGGTGGTCACCATTGAAAAGAACTGAACAAAACCGAATTTTCCGGAAGGCTATATTCAACACAGACCCTCAAAACGTCCGCATACATCCAAACATAGCTGTCCGGACAAAGTTTGTCACCCAACACGTTACCTCATTGGTCCACAGATCAGTTCTGATGTCTGAAATCTCGCAAACTAAGAGGGCTATGCAGATGACCGCTGCCACATACGCATCCACAACCCAAGACCCACCAAAAAAAACCTCTTCTGCACCTGCGCCCTCTCTCACCCAAATCAGTTGCCGCACATTTATGCCGGTCAGTGCCACATTCATGCCTGCGCAGAGCGGACGCGATCTCTCACTGAAGCCGGCATTGAAGCAGTGTGTTGGCCGAGAGAGCCGCCCACGCCACATCTCTCTCCGCGCATGTTCAATATCGGAGCAACATGACTAGAAGGAATGGGATGACTGGTGCCCTTCGTCTGCCTACCGGCATTAAACGAGCACAGTAGCCGAAAAACACACTCCGGCGCCTGCATTGACACAACCAGCCGCTCGGCCTGTCCGTCACCCACCATTTAAATGCGTCCTCCCTTGCACGACTTGCACCACAATCGGACCGCTTCCAATCCTCCTTGGTGCACCAACTTCGCCATGACTGTGATCTCCAAAGCGATGTGATAGAGCCTCTCGATGAAGCACAAGCACGAGGTGGCCGACCTTGCGGACAGCTAGCAAGGCCTTTATGTGTGTCGGATACAGGCAGACTTGTCGGCATGCTCACCGGAGGTGAGAGAGAACGAGTCGGCGCCCCTCCCCGCGCCGGTCCCTGCCAGCTTCACCATGGCGCAAGCGTACTTCAATGCCATCATGACAAAGGTGCAGCAGGAGGAGCGGCAAGTGTCGGTGTTTTAGTAGGCGCGAGATGAGCAGCACTACAACATCGCCCTCCTCGAGCATCACTTGTGGGCGAACGCACAAATATACGATGAGTTCACGAGCGCGGAGGCCATGGCGGCCATAGCCGTGGAGGGCCCGAACTTCGTCGAGAACAACAGGCGCTCTATGAGGTCGTGTGCAATGCTCGAGCAACGGCAGTGAACGCGCAGGCGACGCAGACGAGTGTGGACGGGAATGTCGACAGTTGTGCACCATTCTCATCGGTATCTACTTGCCATTGGCACCGCTACAACCACGAGACCGGTCCGTCCATGTCCATCATCGGCCTCACCTCCAACGGCGATAGCCAGGCAGCGAACTCCGACGAGGAAGAGTAGGACATGACAGACGTGTTGGGTAACGTAGTAATTTCAAAATTTTCCTACGCACACGCAAGATCATGGTGATGGCATAGCAACGAGAGGGGAGAGTGTTGTCCACGTACCCTCGTAGACTGTAAGCGGAAGCGTTTTGACAACGCGGTTGATGTAGCCGTACGTCTTCACGATTCGACCGATCCAAGCACCGAACGTACGGCACCTCCGTGTTCAGCACACGTTCAGCTCGATAACGTTCCCCGGGTTCCAATCCAGCAAAGCGTCGGGGATGAGTTCCGTCTGCACAACGGCGTGGTGACGATGATGATGTTCTACCGGCGCAGGGCTTCGCCTAAACTCCGCGACGATATGACCGAGGTGGAATATGGTGGAGGGGGGCACCGCACACGGCTAAGGAACGATCCGTAGATCAACTTGTGTGTCTATGGGGTGCCCCCTGCCCCCGTATATAAAGGAGTGGAGGAGGGGAGGGCCGGCCCTCTCTATGGCGCGCCCTAGGGGAGTCCTACTCCCACCAGGAGTAGGATTCCCCCTTTCCTAGTCCAACTAGGAGTCCTTCCATGTAGTAGGAGTAGGAGACAAGGAAGGGGAAGAGAGAAGGGAAGGAAGGAGGGGGTGCGGCCCCTCCCCCTAGTCCAATTCATACTAGGCCATGGGGGTGCGCGCGGCCTGCCCTAGGCAGCCCCTCTCTCTTTCCCGTATGGCCCAATAAGGCCCAATACTTCTCCCCGGCGAATTCCTGTAACTCTCCGGTACTCCGATAAATACCCGAATCACTCGGAACCTTTCCGAACTCCGAATATAGTCGTCCAATATATCGATCTTTACGTCTCGACCATTTCGAGACTCCTCGTCATGTCCCCGGTCTCATCCGGGACTCCGAACTCCTTCGGTACATAAAAACTCATAAACTCATAATATAACTGTCATCGGAACCTTAAGCGTGCGGACCCTACGGGTTCGAGAACTATGTAGACATGACCTAGAACTGTTTCCGGTCAATAACCAATAGTGGAACCTGGATGTTCATATTGGCTCCTACATATTCTACGAAGATCTTTATCGGTCAAACCGCATAACAACATACGTTGTTCCCTTTGTCATCGGTATGTTACTTGCCTGAGATTCGATCGTCGGTATCCAATACCTAGTTCAATCTCGTTACTGGCAAGTCTCTTTACTCGTTCCGTAATACATCATCCCACAACTAACTCATTAGTTGCAATGCTTGCAAGGCTTAAGTGATGTGTATTACCGAGAGGGCCCAGAGATACCTCTCCGACAATCGGAGTGACAAAACCTAATCTCGAAATACGCCAACCCAACATGTACCTTCGGAGACACCTGTAGAGCACCTTTATAATCACCCAGTTACGTTGTGACGTTTGGTAGCACACAAAGTATTCCTCTGGTAAACGGGAGTTGCATAATCTCATAGTCACAGGAACATGTATAAGTCATGAAGAAAGCAATAGCAACATAATAAACGATCAAGTGCTAGGCTAACGGAATGGGTCATGTCAATCACATCATTCTCCTAATGATATGACCTCATTAATCAAATGACAACACATGTCTATGGTTAGGAAACAAAATCATCTTTGATTAATGAGCTAGTCAAGTAGAGGCATACTAGTGACTATATGTTTGTCTATGTATTCACACATGTATCATGTTTCCGGTTAATACAATTCTAGCATGAATAATAAACATTTATCATGAAATAAGGAAATAAATAATAACTTTATTATTGCCTCTAGGGCATATTTCCTTCAGTCTCCCACTTGCACTAGAGTCAATAATCTAGTTCACATTGCTATGTGATTTAACACCAATATTCACATCTGCATGTGATTAATACCCATAGTTCACATCATCATGTGATCAACACCCAAAAGGTTTACTAGAGTCCATAATCTAGTTCACATCGCTATGTGATTAACACCCAAAGAGTACTAAGGTATGATCATGTTTTGCTCGTGAGAGAGGTTTAGTCAACGGGTCTGTCATATTACAGAGTCGTATGTATTTTGCAAATATTCTATGTTTACAATGCTTCGCACGGAGCTACTCTAGCTAATTGCTTCCACTTTCAATATGTATCCAGATTGAGACTTAGAGTCATCTGGATCAATGTAAAAGTTTGCATCGATGTAACTTTTACGATGAACTCTTTTATCACCTCCATAATCAAGAAACATCTCCTTATTCCACTAAGAATAATTTTGACCAATGTCCAGTGATCTACTCTTAGATCACTATTGTACTCCCTTGCCAAACCAGGGCAGAGTATACAATAGTTCTGGTCCATAGCATGGCATACTTTTATAGAACCTATGACTGATGCATAGGGAATGACTTTCATTCTCTTTCTATTTTCTGTTGTGGTTGGGATTTGAGTCTTACTCAATTTCATACCTTGCAACACAGGCAAGAACTCTTTCTTTGACTGTTCCATTTTGAACTACTTCGAAAAATTTATCAAGGTATGTACTCATTGAAAAACTTATCAAGCGTCTTGATCTATCTATATAGATCTTGATGCTCAATGTGTAAGCAGCTTCACCGAGGTCTTTCTTTGAAAGAAATCCTTTCAAACACTCCTTTATGCTTTGCAGAATAATTCTACATTATTTCCGATCAACAATATGTCATTCACATATACTTATCAGAAATGCTGTAGTGCTCCCACTCACTTTCTTGTAAATACAGGCTTCACCGTAAGTCTGTACAAAACTATATGCTTTGATCAACTTATCAAAGCGTATATTCCAACTCTGAGATGCTTGCACCAGTCCATTGATGAATCGCTGGAGCTTGCACATTTTGTTAGCACCTTTCGGATCGACAAAAACTTCTGGTTGTATCATATACAACTCTCCTTTAAGAAACCCATTAAGGAATGCAGTTTTTGACATCCATTTGCCAGATTTCATAAAATGTGGCAATTGCTAACATGATTCAGACAGACTTAAGCATCGATACGAGTGAGAAAATCTCATCGTATTCAACACCTTGAACTTGTCGAAAACCTTTCGCAACAAGTCGAGCTTAGTAGATAGTAACACTACTATCAGTGTCCATCTTCCTCTTGAAGATCCATTTATTTAACATGGCTTGCTGATCATTGAGCAAGTCAATCAAAGTCCATACTTTGTTCTCATACATGGATCATATCTCAGTTTTTATGGCCTCATGCCATTTCGCGGAAACTGGGCTCATCATCGCTTCCTCATAGTTCGTAGGTTCATCATGGTCTAGTAACATGACTTCCAGAACATGATTACCGTACCACTCTGGTCTGGATCTTACTCTGGAAGACCTACGAGGTTTGGTAGCAACTTGATCTGAAGTTTCATGATCATCATCATTAACTTCCTCACTAATTGGTGTAGGAATCACTGGAACTGATTTCTGTGATGAACTACTTTCCAATAAGGAAGAAGGTACAATTACCTCATCAAGTTCTACTTTCCTCCCACTCACTTCTTTCGAGAGAAACTTTTTCTCTAGAAAGGATCCATCTTAGCAACGAAATAACTTGCCTTTGGATATGTGATAGAAGGTGTACCCAATAGTTACCTTTGGGTATTCTATGAAGACGCACTTCTCCGATTTGGGTTCGAGCTTATAAGGTTGAAAACCTTTTTCATATAAGCATCGCAACTCCAAACTTTAAGAAACGACAGCTGAGGTTTACTGCTAAACCATAGTTCATACAGTGTCATATCAATGGATTTAGATGGTGCCCTATTAAACGTGAATGCAGCTGTCTCTAATGCATAACCCCAAAACGATAGTGGTAAACTGATAAGAGACATCATAGATCGCACCATATCTAGTAAAGTACGATTACGACGTTTGGACACACCATAACATTGTGGTGTTCCAGGTGGCGTGAGCTGTGAAACTATTCCACATTGTTTTAATTGAAGACCAAACTCGTAACTCAAATATTCATCTCCATGATCAGATCATAGAAACTTTATTTTTCTTGTTATGATGATTTTTCCACTTTACTCTGAAATTCTTTGAACTTTTCAACTATTTCAGACTTATGTTTCATCAAGTAGATATACCCATATCTGCTCAAATCATCTGTAAAGGTTAGAAAATAACGATACTTGCCACGAGCATCAACACTCATTGGACCGCATACATCGGTATGTATTGTTTCCAATAAGTCAGTAGCTCATTCCATTGTTCCGGAGAACGGAGTTTTAGTCATCTTGCCCAAAAGGCACGGTTCGCAAGCATCAAATGATTCATAACCAAGTGATTCCGAAAATCCATCTTTATGGAGTTTCTTCATGCGCTTTACACCGATATGACCCAAACGGCAGTGCCACAAATAAGTTGCACTATCATTATCAACTTTGCATCTTTTAGCATCAATATTATGAATATGTGTATCACTACGATCGAGATCCAACAAACTATTTTCATAGGGTGTATGACCATCAAAGGTTTTATTCATTTAAACAGAACAACAATTATTCTCTGATTTTAAATGAATAACCATATTGCAATAAACATGATCAAATCACATTCATGCTCAACGCAAACGCCAAATAACATTTATTTAGGTTCAACACTAATCCCGAAAGGAGTGTGCGATGATGATCATATCAATCTTGGAACCACTTCCAACACACATCGTCGCTTCACCCTCAACTAGTTTCTGTTTATTCTGTAACTCTTGTTTCGAGTTACTAATCTTAGCAACCGAACAAGTATCAAATACTCAGGGGTTACTATAAACACTAGTTAGGTACACATCAATAATCTATATATCAAATATACCCTTGTTTAGTTTGCCATCCTTCTTATCCACCAAATATTCAGGGTATTTCCGTTTCCAGTGACCATTTCCTTTGCAGTGTAAGCACTCAGTTTCAGGCTTTGGTTCAGCTTTGGGCTTCTTCGTGGGAGTGACAACTTGCTTGTCATTCTACTTGAAGTTCCCTTTCTATCCCTTTGCCCTTTTCTTGAAACTAGTGGTCTTGTCAATCATCAACACTTGATGCTCTTTCTTGATTTCTACCTTCATCGATTTCAACATCACGAAGAGCTCGGGAATCGTTTTCGTCATCCCTTGCATACTATAGTTCATCACAAAGTTCTACTAACTTGGTGATGGTGACTAGAGAATTCTGTCAATCACTATCTTATCTGGAAGATTAACTCCCACTTGATTCAAGCGATTGTAGTACCCAGACAATCTGAGCACTTGCTCACTAGTTGAGCGATTCTCCTCCATCTTTTAGCCATAGAACTTGTTGGAGACTTCATATTTCTCAACTCGGGTATTTGCTTGAAATATTAACTTCAACTCCTGGAACATCTCATATGGTCCATGACATTCAAAACGTCTTTGAAGTCCCGATTCTAAGCCGTTAAGCATGGTGCACAAAACTATCAAGTAGTCATCATATTGAGCTAGCCAAACGTTCATAACGTCTGCATTTTCTCCTGCAATAGGTCTGTCACCTAGCGGTACATTAAGGACATAATTCTTCTGTGCAACAATGAGGATAAACCTCAGATCACGGATCCAATCCGCATCATTGCTACTAACATCTTTCAACACAATTTTCTCTAGGAACATATCAAAATAAACATATGAAAGCAATAAAGCAAGCTATTGATCTACAACATAATTTGCAAAATACTACCAGGACTAAGTTCATGATAAATTAAAGTTCAATTAATCATATTACTTAAGAACTCCCACTTAGATAGACATCCCTCTAATCCTCTAAGTGATTACGTGATCCATATCAACTACACCATGTCCGATCATCACGTGAGATGGAGTAGTTTCAACGGTGAACATCACTATGTTGATCATATCTACTATATGATTCACGCTTGACCTTTCGGTCTCCGTGTTCCGAGGCCATATCTGTATATGCTAGGCTCGTCAAGTTTAACCTGAGTATTCCGCGTGTGCAAAACTGGCTTGCACCCGTTGTAGATGGACGTAGAGCTTATCACACCCGATCATCACGTGGTGTCTGGGCACGACGAACTTTGGCAACGGTGCATACTCAGGGAGAACACTTCTTGATAATTAGTGAGAGATCATCTTATAATGCTACCGTCAAACAAAACAAAATAAGATGTATAACAGATAAACATCATATGCAATAAAAATATGTGACATGATATGGGCATGATCATCTTGCGCCTTTGATCTCCATCTCCAAAGTACTGTCATGATGTCTATCATCACCGGCACGACACCATGATCTTCATCATCTTGATCTATATCAATGTGTCGTCACATGGTCGTCTCGCCAACTATTGCTCTTGCAACTATTTCTATCGCATAGCGATAAAGTAAAGCAATTATTTGGCACTTGCATCTTATGCAACAAAGAGACAACCATAGAGCTTCTGCCAGTTGCCGATAACTTCAACAAAACATGATCATCTCATACAACAACTTATATCTCATCACGTCTTGACCATATCACATCACAACATGCCCTGTAAAAACAAGTTAGACGTCCTCTACTTTGTTGTTGCAAGTTTTACGTGGCTGCTACGGGCTGAGCAAGAACCGTTCTTACCTACGCATCAAAACCACAACGATAGTTCGTCAAGTTGGTGCTGTTTTAACCTTCTCAAGGACCGGGCGTAGCCACACTCGGTTCAACTAAAGTTGGAGAAACTGACACCCGCCAGCCACCTGTGTGCAAAGCACGTCGGTAGAACCAATCTCGCGTAAGCGTACGCGTAATGTCGGTCCGGGCCGCTTCATCCAACAATACCGCCGAACCAAAGTATGACATGCTGGTAAGCAGTATGACTTGTATCGCCCACAACTCACTTGTGTTCTACTCGTGCATATAACATCAACGCATAAAACCTAGGCTCGGATGCCACTGTTGGGTAACGTGGTAATTTCAAAATTTTCCTATGCACACGCAAGATCATGGTGATGGCATAGCAACGAGAGGGGAGAGTGTTGTCCACGTACCCGCGTAGACTGTAAGCGGAAGCGTTATGACAACGCGGTTGATGTAGTCGTACGTCTTCACGATTCGACCGATCCAAGCACCGAACGTACGGCACCTCCGTGTTCAGCACATGTTCAGCTCGATAACGTTCCCCGGGTTCCAATCCAGCAAAGCGTCGGGGATGAGTTCCGTCAGCACAACGGCGTGGTGACGATGATGATGTTCTACTGGCGCAGGGCTTCACCTAAACTCCGCGATGATATGACCGAGGTGGAATATGGTGGAGGGGGGCACCGCACACGGCTAAGGAACAATCCGTAGATCAACTTGGGTGTCTATGGGGTGCCCCCTGCCCCCGTATATAAAGGAGTGGAGGAGGGGAGGGCCGGCCCTCTCTATGGCGCGCCATAGGGGAGTCCTACTCCAACCGGGAGTAGGATTCCCCCTTTCCTAGTCCAACTAGGAGTCCTTCCATGTAGTAGGAGTAGGAGACAAGGAAGGGGAAGAGAGAAGGGAAGGAAGGAGGGGGTGCGGCCCCTCCCCCTAGTTCAATTCGGACTAGGCCATGGGGGGCGTGCGGCCTGCCCTAGGCAGCCCATCTCTCTTTCCCGTATGGCCCAATAAGGCCCAATACTTCTCACCGGTGAATTCTCGTAACTCTCCGGTACTCCGATAAATACCCGAATCACTCGGAACCTTTCCGAACTCCGAATATAGTCGTCCAATATATCGATCTTTACGTCTCGACCATTTCGAGACTCCTCGTCATGTCCCCGATCTCATCCGGGACTCCGAGCTCCTTCGGTACATCAAAACTCATAAACTCATAATATAACTGTCATCGAAACCTTAAGCGTGCGAACCCTACGGGTTCGAGAACTATGTAGACATGACCTAGAACTGTTTCCGGTCAATAACCAATAGTGGAACCTGGATGTTCATATTGGCTCCTACATATTCTACGAAGATCTTTATCGGTCAAACCGCATAACAACATACGTTGTTCCCTTTGTCATCGGTATGTTACTTGCCCGAGATTCAATCGTCGGTATCCAATACCTAGTTCAATCTCGTTACTGGCAAGTCTCTTTACTCGTTCCGTAATACATCATCCCACAACTAACTCATTAGTTGCAATGCTTGCAAGGCTTAAGTGATGTGTATTACCGAGAGGGCCCAGAGATACCTCTCCGACAATCGGAGTGACAAAACCTAATCTCGAAATACGCCAACCCAACATGTACCTTCGGAGACACCTGTAGAGCACCTTTATAATCACCCAGTTACGTTGTGACGTTTGGTAGCACACAAAGTGTTCCTCTGGTAAACGGGAGTTGCATAATCTCATAGTCACAGGAACATGTATAAGTCATGAAGAAAGCAATAGCAACATACTAAACGATCAAGTGTTAGGCTAACGGAATGGGTCATGTCAATCACATCATTTTCCTAATGATGTGACCTCATTAATCAAATGACAACACATGTCTATGGTTAGGAAACAAAACCATCTTTGATTAATGAGCTAGTCAAGTAGAGGCATACTAGTGACTATATGTTTGTCTATGTATTCACACATGTATCATGTTTCCGGTTAATACAATTCTAGCATGAATAATAAACATTTATCATGAAATAAGGAAATAAATAATAACTTTATTATTGCCTCTAGGGCATATTTCCTTCAAGACGATGACTCCTCGTGTCCCATGTGGGCCAGTCCATATCATGTGTCCTAATCTTCCTCGCCGGTGACCTGCGGCTTCACTTCCCGGGCAAACGATCGTCGAGGATGCTAGACATGGAAACGGAAGGACTTGAAGAACGGACGTTCACGAAGATTTACACTAGGTTCACTAATAGACGATTTTGTTTAATGAAATATGTTAAAAATGTAATGATTGTGTTTCAGTAAAAATCATCTAGTTATGGGAGCAACTATCCAAGGGTTACCTCTTATAGGGCACCCACTAGGGTCATTTTCTTGGCATGTGAGCTCGTCAAGTGGTGTGCCCAGCTACCGTCACGTGTCGCATGTTGGGCGCTTCCTCGGTTTTTGTTTTTATTTTTTCTATACACGTTTTCGGGTTTTAGATGGTTTTTCATGAGAAGCACAAATTTGCTTCCGCGAGAAGCACAATTGTACTTCTTTAAATGGAAAAAAAGGTGCGTTTCCATGTGAAGCAGATATTTGCTTCTCGTGGAACCACAAATTTGATTCCGGAAGGCAAAAGATGTGCTTCCACGACTCAAAAAAATGATCTTCTCGAAGATAAAATAAATGAAAGACCACAACCGTGCTTCCATGCTTTGGATTTTTTTTATTTTTTTGCCTTTTTGCTTTATTCTTTTTCTTTGGTCTTTTGGTTTTCCCGTGAGAAATGTTCGATCAAAACCTATTGACATGGGAGCTAGTTTTGAAAAACTCGATACGAGAAATTCAATGATGGAAACGGTTCGGAACTTGAACACACGGTTCAGGAGATAAATTATTTCGAATAAATGAATCTAGAAAAACAAAAGAAAACACCATATTGCAACAAGTGACGTACATGTGGTGCATCACTTGTCATCACCTGAGATTGTGGGAATGACCTTTACAAGTTACACTTTTTAACAAGTGATTTCGGCCATTCTATGATCATCTGCGCCTTTGTATTGTGAACCTGGCCTAGCGCATCTTCCTTGTACAGTGAGAGCAACTAATTGGCGAGCGCTCCTTCAGAAGCCTCCCAACGGTTACTTGGTGCGCTCTTAGCCGCCGCCACATGTCGCGCTCTGGACGCTTTCTTTGATTTTTTTTTTAAATTTCACACGTGTTTTTCGCTTTTTAGATTGTTTTTCCCCGGGGTTTTTTACAACTTTTCATTCTTTTCATCGGTCTTTTCTAGTCTTTTTACAAAAAATTGCACGAAAAAATGCATTTTTCTTTTTTTTTCTTCCGTGAGATGCATGATTTTACTTTCGCAAAAGGCATGTTTTTGCTTCCGTGAGAGGCATGGCCGTGTTCTTGGAAACGAAAAAAAGAACGCGCTTTCTCTTTTTTTCTTCTTCCGTGAAAGGCACGGTTTTGCTTCCGCGAAAGGCACGACCATGCCTCTCGGAAACAGAAAAAAATGTGTTTTCTCTTTTTTTTCCATGAGAGAAATGATTTTGCTTCCGCAAGAGGCACGGTCGTGCCTCTCGGAAACGAAAAAAACACATTTTCTCATTCTTTTTTTTTCTTTCGCGAGAGGCATGAATTTGTTTTCACGAGAGGCATCGGAAACGGTTTCCCGAAAGGGAAAAAAGACATGCTTCCAGTTCGGTTTTTTGTTCCGTTTTTTCTTAAAAAAAAGTTTGTCAAAACCTATCAATATGGGATCTAGTTTTAAAGATCTCGACGCGAAAAATCTAACGATGAAAATGGTTCATGATTTGGACGCACGATTTTAAAGATAAAATGTTTTGAATAAAAAGATGTAAGAAAAAAGAGAAACTTGCAGGTTGTGACAAGTAACGCACGTACAATACACCACTTAGTGATTTTTAGAAAAAATAACTTATCAATTAGTGATTTCATTGTACTATGCTACTGATTATGGTGGGCTAAGCAAGTCAGGGCTCGGCCACCAACCGATAATGTGAGCAGCCTTCTGGCCTTTCACACACACGGCAACTATATCCCGCTAACAGCAAGAAGATAGTTCCCCTTGTCTTTTTTCTTTTCCTATCCCTATTAACACCTCTATGAACACCTCCGAGAGACTGAGCTGACATGTCATCTTAAATTTTACGAAGTCACCGTAGGTGTCTCGTCATTGATGGGGACGTCTCCTCCCACTAAAAGCGCATCGCCGGAAATTCTGAAATAAATCCAGGACCAGGACTTGAACCCTGGTGGACTGGGGATACCACTGTCCCTCTAACCATCCAACCACAGGTTGATTCGCAATAGTTCCCCTCGTCTGAAGTGTAGTGCAACCGGCTGGCCCATCATTGTTGCATAGTGTCCTTTTTTCTGTGTTGTTTTTTATGTTTTTACTATTTAGGCCGGGGTTTTTTTTGTAATGTTTTTGCTGGTTTTCACTGTCTCAAGGTCAAGTTTTCTTGGGTTTTATTATTTTTCTTTTTCTTTTTATTTCTTCACCGATTTGCTTGTGTTTTTCCTTTTCTCCTTTGTTTTCTCTTTTTTTTTGTTTTTTCACCGACACTTTTGGTTTTTTTTCTTTATATATTGATTTCCTTTGTTTATTTATTATTATTTTTCCTCCCCCCCCTTTTTTTTGCTTGTTGTCATTTTCTTTGGCTTTTCTTTTCTTTCTTATTTTTCATTGTTTCTCCTTGTTTCTTTTTTCTTTTTCATCGGTTTTTTAGTTTTCTTGTATCTTCCTCGGTTTTCATTGCTTTTTAAGTATAATATGTATATTATTTTATTAAATATAAATTCTGAACACTTTTGAAAATACAGTTTCAATAATTTTAAATTCATGATGAATAACTTTAGTGGGAATAAACATGTTTACACCCGCAATATACATTTTTCGTATACATCATGAACATTTATATATACATTCTAACATTTATAAATACAGAATTAAGCTTTTCAAATATATGTTTGTTGATATCTACTTTTATGCAGTGTACGTTGTACATTTCATATGCATTAGAAACATTCTTTTAATACATGTTTAACGTTTTCTAAATACATGATCAATATTTTTTTATACACATTATATATTTTTGTGTATATTTATTGTATACGTGATAAATATTTTTTCTACATAGATTTAACATTTTTTGAGTGGTTGATTAATATTTTTTAAAATACAGGATCAATGTTTTATGATACATATTTCATATTATTTGAATATGTATTTCGTATACATGAAAACACTTTTTCCTACATAGATTTACCATTTTTCAAATGCTTGATTAACATTTTTTTAATAGATGGTCAATATTTTTTTCATACACATTGTATATCTTTTGTAAACATTTTTGGTATACATGAGAAAATCATTTTCTATTCAGCTTTAGCATTTTTAAAATGCTTGATTAATATTTTTCCAATACTTGATCAACTTTTTTCATAGACATTGTATACATTTTTCGTATACATGAGAAACATTTTCCTATACACATTTAACCATTTTTCAAATGTTTTATGAAAAAAAATGTGATATACTCCCTTCGTCCCAAAATAAGTGTCTCAACTTTGTACTAACTTTAATACAAAATTGTATTAAGGTCAAGACATTTATTTTGGGACGGAGGGTGGAAAAGGAGAGAAAAACGATGGGGCATGTGGTCTTGCACGCTGGGCCGGCCCAGTGTCGCTCTCACCTTTAGTCGCGTATTAAGCGAGCCTATCAAGAGATAGGCTCTCTTTCATGCAGGGCTTTGAGTCAGGAGGAGGCCCACAACAACAACATTCTCTTCTCTCCATTCTCCGAAAAGGCTAACTTTTTCCTTCCTACATTTTATCTCTACAACAGTTATCTTGTATAATTATTTCTTTTTGGTCGCTACTCTCCTAACTGACGATTTGAAGAGGATACGAATGTCCATTCACCCTACCACACATCTTCGTTCTAGCTTCCTTAATCAACGACGAGTAAAGATACCGGAAAAAATCTAAGGGAGTACAATACACTTTATATTCACATCTTGAATAGTGAGAAGGGGTAAATAAGAAAGTATCATTTCTCTCTCCTTTGCGGATATGCCCATATTCAGCTCTTGAAAGATTGAGAAATAGAAAGAGAGAATGTTCAAACTCAACTAGACGACAATTCCTCTTATTAAAACCTCTCTTGTCGAGTCTTCCCCTCATTGCGAGTTTCTCTCTCGCTTCACGTGTAATAAGCATTAAAAAATGATTGTGAAAGACAAGTGTTTCAATAAGAGAAAATCTTTGTTAGAAATTACCCCTTTCCTGATTGGTACCGGGCAGGGAAGAATGGTTGGAATAAAAAACAACCCTCAGGTTTCTACTTTGGCTATCCCGAAGGGAGCATCAGGAAAGTCCTATCGGTTGCTACTTTATCCAGACCGCCTGGAAAAGCATGAATAAAAGGTTTGAATGATACGATCCTTCCGTCACCCTGAGAATGGAAGGGATGATTTTGTGTTGAAATGTGAGATGGGCCTAGAGCCCATATGACAATCTCAGATTTGATCTCTAAGGGCCCATGTAGGTGGCATGACAAGGTAGTGGGAAGTTTAGTCCCACCATGCTAGTGGAAGGAAAGTTGGAGTGGTTTATAAGGGTGGCTCTTCTACATGCTATTGGAGCTTGAGAAGAGAAGAGGCCCTCGCGCGCTCCTCCTCTGCCGCCCGCCTCGCCACGCCTCGCCTCGTCACGACGCGCCGCGTCGCGCCGCACCGCACCGCGGGTTGCGGGAATGAGCCGAGCCGAGCTCACACCTATGCGCTTATTTTTGCCAGTCACTAACGGAGAGGTTCTGACAGCAGGGCCACGATCCGAGACGTCGGATCGTGGGCTGTCACGGACTCGGACGTGGGTCAAGCCCACGTCTCTCCACGCGGCTGCGTCTATATAAGTGTGCGGTGTCCCCTAACCCTAGCCGCCACGAACAGATCACATCTGCTCACGCGCACGCCCACCGTCATTCCTTTGCTGCTGCGGCCGCCGGTGACTCGATCCCGTCCGCCGCGTACACGGTCGACGGGAGAGCAGGTCTCCAAAACCACGCCCTTCTGGTTCCTGTACGGGGTGAGGGGCGAATAGGTTTTTGGGCAGCGATTACGCGACTGCTCGCTTCCGATCGTCTACTTCCTCTACGTCCGCGTCGCCTTCATCATCACCATGTCCACCGACCCCGACCGTGCCGCCGCCGAGAAAGCTGAAGCCGACAAGAAGGCCGCCGAGGACGCCGCTGCTGCCACCAAAGCCGCGGCCTCTGCATGGCCTACTGGAGGGTATAACTCGTTTATCCCGCTCCTGATTAATTTCATATTAGCAGTACTAGCAGTATGTGTAGATTTGTCTACTGTTTGCTTAGTACGTGCATGTTTAGATCAAAGTCAGTACGTCATCAACTTAGTCAATGCCATGCTAGTGATTTACTCGTGGATTAATTTAATCGAGAAATTGCCTATTTACTCAACAATCCAAAAACCTATTATGTGTAGGAATTTTTCGGCAAGTGGCTTTGCCGCAGCACTGAAACCGGATAAGTTTACCGGTACGTATTTTAAGCGTTGGCAGACAAAGACCACTTTATGGCTCACGGCTATGAACGTGTTCTGGGTCACCGGTGTGTCCACGGGAACGATTGCTCCTGAACAGGAGAAGGCGTTCAGGGAGGCAACCACTGTGTTTCTCGGAGCAGTTCTTAGCGTGATCGGAGATAAACTGGTCGACGCATATTTACATGTGCATGTCGCCAAGGACTTGTGGGAGGCGCTCGAATCTAAGTTCGGGGCCGCCGATGCAGGGAGCGAGATGTATATTATAGAGCAGTTCCACGACTACAAGATGGTTGAGAACCGTCCTGTACTGGAGCAGGCTCATGAGATAATATGCATTGTTAAGGAGCTTGAGCTTCTGAAGTGCGAGTTACCGGGCAAGTTTGTCGCGGGCTGCATAATCGCTAAGCTCCCCAATTCCTGGAGGAACTTTGCCACCACTCTGAAACATCAGAGGCGTGAATTCTCTGTGGAGGATGTCATTGGCCATCTGAGTGTTGAGCAGAATTCGAGGGCAAAGGACTCGCACGGAAAAGGGGCCGAAGGGACTTCTGTTGCCAACATGGTGAACCAGAGGAACTTCAACTCCCACAAGTTCAAGGGAAAGAACGGTGTCCAACAGAATACCGACTTCAAGAAGAAGGGTAAGAAGACCTTCAAGAAGAACAAGAAGGATGAGGGCTGCTTTACTTGTGGTTCGACTGAACATTGGGCCAACAAGTGCCCAAACAAGTTTAAGAAGTCAGGACAGGACTCCAAGTCTGTCAACATGATTGTGGGCAACAATGAGAATGGTGCATCTGGGTACGGTAATTTATTTACTGTTTTTTCAGTGTTTCAGCCTACCGATTGGTGGGTGGATACAGGTGCAGGTGTTCATGTGTGTGCTGACATTTCATTGTTCTCTTCTTACCAGGTCACAGGCCACGGGTCCGTATTGATGGGGAATGGCGCGAGTGCTTCTGTTCATGGTGTTGGCACGGTCGATCTGAAGTTTACTTCGGGAAGGATCGTGCAGCTGAAGAACGTGCAGCATGTCCCCGCCATCAAGAAGAACCTCGTTAGTGGCTCCCTTCTATGTAGAGAAGGGTTTAAGTTGGTATTCGAGTCTAATAAATTAGTTGTTACTAAGTATGGACTATTTGTTGGAAAAGGTTATGAGAGCGGAGGGATGTTCCGCCTTTCCCTCGCAGATTTCTGTAATAAAGTCGTGAACCATGTTCATTCGAGTGTTAATGAATCTGAGGTTTGGCATTCACGTCTTTGTCACATAAGTTTCGGTGTTATGACGCGGCTAGCTAAGTTGGATTTAATCCCGAGTTTCACTTTAGCCAAAGGTTCTAAGTGCCTGTCATGTGTGCAAGCTAAGCAACCTCGCCAGCCTCACAAGGCTGCGGAGGAGAGACACTTGGCACCATTAGAACTCATACATTCTGATCTTTGTGAGATGAACGGTGTATTGACTAAAGGTGGAAAGAAATACTTCATGACATTGATAGATGATTCCACTAGATATTGCTATGTGTATCTGTTAAATACTAAAGATGAGGCTCTACACTACTTTAAAATCTATAAGGCAGAAGTTGAGAATCAACTTGAAAAGAAAATTAAACGATTCCGTTCAGATCGTGGTGGAGAGTACTTCTCGAGTGAGTTTGATTCCTTCTGTGCGGAACACGGCATTATTCATGAGAGGACGCCTCCCTATTCACCCCAGTCAAACGGGGTTGCCGAGCGGAAAAACCGTACTCTAACTGATCTGGTTAACGCCATGTTAGATACGTCGGGTTTATCCAAGGCATGGTGGGGGGAGGCTATATTGACGGCATGTCATGTCCTGAATAAAGTTCCGATAAAGGATAATGAGATCACTCCCTATGAGAGATGGGCAAAGAGAAGGACAACACTCTCGTACTTGCGTACTTGGGGCTGTTTGGCGAAAGTCAACGTGCCGATCCCCAAAAAGCGTAAGCTTGGACCCAAGACTGTGGACTGCGTTAATTTGGGCTACGCTAAGAACAGCGTTGGCTATAGATTTCTAGTAGTGAAATCTGAGTTACCTGACCAGAAGGTCGGTACAATCATAGAGTCTAAGGATGCTACATTCTTTGAGGATATTTTTCCTATGAGAGATATGCAAAGCACTTCTAGACAGGAATCTGAGGAGACTCCTGAGCCTGCCATTCCTATGGAATATTATGAACGAACACATGATGAAAATCCTGAGGAGGATGACGAGGAAACCCTTGGTAGGGGCAAGAGACAAAGGACTGCAAAGACCTTTGGTGATGATTTCTTCGTGTACCTCGTGGATGATACTCCCACTTCTATCTCAGAAGCGTATGCCTCTCCAGAAGCTGACTACTGGAAGGATGCGGTCCGTAGCGAGATGGATTCCATCATGGCTAACGGGACATGGGAGATCACTGAGCGTCCCTATGGTTGCAAACCATTGGGATGTAAGTGGGTGTTCAAGAAAAAGCTTAGGCCCGATGGTACGATTGAAAAGTACAAGGCCAGGCTTGTGGCCAAGGGCTATGACCAGAAAGAAGAGGAAGATTTCTTCGATACTTATTCACCTGTGGCTAGACTGACCACCATTCGAGTATTACTCTCGTTGGCGGCCTCACATGGTCTTCTCGTCCATCAAATGGATGTTAAGACGGCTTTTCTGAATGGAGAGCTAAATGAGGAAATCTACATGCAACAGCCAGATGGCTTTGTGATAGATGGTCAGGAAAGGAAGGTGTGTAAGTTGCTGAAATCTTTATATGGCCTGAAGCAAGCACCTAAGCAATGGCATGATAAGTTCAATACAACTCTGACATCTGTTGGTTTCGTTGTTAATGAGGCTGACAAATGTGTATACTATCGCCATGGTGGGGGCGAAGGAGTTATACTGTGCTTGTATGTTGATGACATACTGATATTCGGAACAAACCTCAAAGTCATTGAGGAGGTCAAATCGTTTCTGTCTCAGAACTTTGAGATGAAGGACCTTGGTGTGGCTGATGTTATCTTGAACATCAAGCTACTGAGAGATAATGAGGGTGGGATCACACTTCTGCAATCCCATTATGTTGAGAAGGTGTTGAGTCGTTTTGGATATTCGGACTGCACACCATCTCAAACACCATATGATCCTAGCGTGTTGATTCGAAAGTCCAAAGGCATGGCTAAAGATCAATTGAGATACTCTCAAATCATTGGTTCACTGATGTACCTAGCGAGCGCAACGAGGCCTGACATCGCGTTTGCTGTGAGCAAACTGAGCCGGTTTGTTTCCAAACCGGGTGATGTACATTGGCATGCTGTTGAAAGAGTTATGCGCTATCTGAAAGGTACTATGAACTATGGACTTCACTATACCGGAGACCCGTCGGTACTTGAAGGGTATAGTGATGCGAATTGGATCTCTGATGCTGATGAGATGAAGGCCACAACTGGGTATATGTTTACTCTTGGAGGTGGCGCTGTTTCCTGGAAGTCTTGCAAGCAAACGATCTTAACGAGATCGACAATGGAAGCAGAATTAACAGCATTAGACACTTCTGGTGTTGAAGCAGGATGGCTTCGAGATCTTTTGATGGACTTGCCACTGGTTGATAAACCGGTTCCGGCTATCCTTATGAACTGTGACAATCAGACTGTCATCACCAAGGTGAAGAGTTCAAAGGACAACATGAAGTCCAACAAACACATAAGAATGAGATTAAAAGCTGTCAGAAAATTAAGAAACTCCGGAGTGATAGCGCTGGACTATGTCCATACGGCTAAGAATCTGGCAGATCCCTTTACGAAAGGGCTATCACGTGTAGTGATAGATAGTGCATCGAGGGAGATGGGTATGAGACCCACATGAGTTGCCATGGTGGTAACCCAACCTATGTGATCGGAGATCCCGTGAAGTAGGACCTGGGAAACAAGCCAGTGGTGAACTGAGGAGAGTAACTTTACTAACCCACTCCGTTGGAGATGCAATACTCTCGGAAACTGTATGGAAGGATGACTACTGTCTTAATGTGTTCCAAGGCTTATATGTATAAGCAAGATGCTATCCTACAGAGCGATCTTTGGAGGAACACACCTATGTGAGCCCGACTGCTAGTCACAGTCTATGAGATTGGGGTGATCTCTAGTAAGCTCATGAATAGGCCAGGAGTGTGACTTATATGCTCCACCCGAGGGGTCAGCCTTCGGCAGCCCAGTACTAGTAAGACATGTGGTGAAACTTCTTTACGCCAAACTGACAATTCAAGGCATAGTCCATTGTTCAGTTGTGAAGGAGTGTAGCTACTTGCTCTAGGTGAAGCTCAACCTTAACAGGTCTTCACTGAAACACTAGTATATCAAAACAGCGTTTGGAACAAAGGACAAAGTGGGCCCCTGAGATCTGGTGGGGGATTGTTGAAATGTGAGATGGGCCTAGAGCCCATATGACAATTTCAGATTTGATCTCTAAGGGCCCATGTAGGTGGCATGACAAGGTGGTGGGAAGTTTAGTCCCACCATGCTAGTGGAAGGAAAGTTGGAGTGGTTTATAAGGGTGGCTCTTCTACATGCTATTGGAGCTTGAGAAGAGAAGAGGCCCTCGCGCGCTCCTCCTCTGCCGCCCGCCTCGCCACGCCTCGCCTCGTCACGACGCGCCGCGTCGCGCCGCACCGCGGGTTGCGGGAATGAGCCGAGCCGAGCTCACACCTATGCGCTTATTTTTGCCAGTCACTAACGGAGAGGTTCTGACAGCAGGGCCACGATCCGAGACGTCGGATCGTGGGCTGTCACGGACTCGGACGTGGGTCAAGCCCACGTCTCTCCACGCGGCTGCGTCTATATAAGTGTGCGGTGTCCCCTAACCCTAGCCGCCACGAACAGATCACATCTGCTCACGCGCACGCCCACCGTCGTTCCTTTGCTGCTGCTGCCGCCGGTGACTCCATCCCGTCCGCCGCGTACACGGTCGACGGGAGAGCAGGTCTCCGAAACCACGCCCTTCTGGTTCCTGTACGGGGTGAGGGGCGAATAGGTTTTTGGGCAGCGATTACGCGACTGCTCGCTTCCGATCGTCTACTTCCTCTACGTCCGCGTCGCCTTCATCATCACCATGTCCACCGACCCCGACCGTGCCGCCGCCGAGAAAGCTGAAGCCGACAAGAAGGCCGCCGAGGACGCCGCTGCTGCCACCAAAGCCGCGGCCTCTGCATGGCCTACTGGAGGGTATAACTCGTTTATCCCGCTCCTGATTAATTTCATATTAGCAGTACTAGCAGTATGTGTAGATTTGTCTACTGTTTGTTTAGTACGTGCATGTTTAGATCAAAGTCAGTACGTCATCAACTTAGTCAATGTCATGCTAGTGATTTACTCGTGGATTAATTTAATCGAGAAATTGCCTATTTACTCAACATTTTGTAGTTTTTGGTCTATGAAGATGCGTTGTTAGGTGCTCCATTTTCCCATTGAGGATGAACCTCAACCTGTGCTTGAGAGATAGCTCCCCATACACTGCTAAGGGATGTATGGAGAGAAGATGAATAGAAAGTTAGATCTACATATGGGATCTCATCTCAATCACCCCATCTATCCTCTTGAGTTGAAGTTTGTTTGATTTCAAACTCCGATTCAAAAGGCTACCCGGTGAAGGAACGAAAATGATTAATTCTGTGCCCGTGTTCTGAATTGCGGAGGGAGTTCGACGATGTTAACCACGACTTTCCTTGCTTTGTTCGGTTATCATTCCGCCATAGTACTAGCTGCTAGTACTGCCTGTGAGTCGAGAGTTCCCGGAGAAGCGTCGAGCACGCGGGGGTTGGGACAGCGATAGCGAAAGCGACGCCACAACCTCGCTCGCCCTCCCTGCGGCAGCAGTGCAGCCAGCAGCTACGTCCAAAGCCAGCGTGCTCCGTTGTTACGCTGCTGATGGTGCCCGTGGATCCTGCTATTCACCTGCATCCATGGTCCTCTATGTCCTGTGGCGGCCGCCATGGTTGTTCACTTGTCCCGGCCCTGGTGGCCGCGACAAATGGCATCTTCTTCCAGGACATTGCACCTGTGCTTGAGAGATAGCTCCCCATACACTGCTAAGGGATGTATGGAGAGAAGATGAATAAAAAGTTAGATCTACATATGGGATCTCATCTCAATCGCCCCATCTATCCTCTTGAGTTGAAGTTTGTTTGATTTCAAACTTCGATTCAAAAGGCTACCCGGTGAAGGAACGAAAATGATTAATTCTGTGCCCGTGTTCTGAATTGCGGAGGGAGTTCGACGATGTTAACCACGACTTTCCTTGCTTTGTTCGGTTATCATTCCGCCATAGTACTAGCTGCTAGTACTGCCTGTGAGTCGAGAGTTCCCGGAGAAGCGTCGAGCACGCGGGGGTTGGGACAGCGATAGCGAAAGCGACGCCACAACCTCGCTCGCCCTCCCTGCGGCAGCAGTGCAGCCAGCAGCTACGTCCAAAGCCAGCGTGCTCCGTTGTTACGCTGCTGATGGTGCCCGTGGATCCTGCTATTCACCTGCATCCATGGTCCTCTATGTCCTGTGGCGGCCGCCATGGTTGTTCACTTGTCCCGGCCCTGGTGGCCGCGACAAATGGCATCTTCTTCCAGGACATTGCACCTGTGCTTGAGAGATAGCTCCCCATACACTGCTAAGGGATGTATGGAGAGAAGATGAATAGAAAGTTAGATCTACATATGGGATCTCATCTCAATCGCCCCATCTATCCTCTTGAGTTGAAGTTTGTTTGATTTCAAACTCCGATTCAAAAGGCTACCCGGTGAAGGAACGAAAATGATTAATTCTGTGCCCGTGTTCTGAATTGCGGAGGGAGTTCGACGATGTTAACCACGACTTTCCTTGCTTTGTTCGGTTATCATTCCGCCATAGTACTAGCTGCTAGTACTGCCTGTGAGTCGAGAGTTCCCGGAGAAGCGTCGAGCACGCGGGGGTTGGGACAGCGATAGCGAAAGCGACGCCACAACCTCGCTCGCCCTCCCTGCGGCAGCAGTGCAGCCAGCAGCTACGTCCAAAGCCAGCGTGCTCCGTTGTTACGCTGCTGATGGTGCCCGTGGATCCTGCTATTCACCTGCATCCATGGTCCTCTATGTCCTGTGGCGGCCGCCATGGTTGTTCACTTGTCCCGGCCCTGGTGGCCGCGACAAATGGCATCTTCTTCCAGGACATTGCACCTGTGCTTGAGAGATAGCTCCCCATACACTGCTAAGGGATGTATGGAGAGAAGATGAATAGAAAGTTAGATCTACATATGGGATCTCATCTCAATCGCCCCATCTATCCTCTTGAGTTGAAGTTTGTTTGATTTCAAACTCCGATTCAAAAGGCTACCCGGTGAAGGAACGAAAATGATTAATTCTGTGCCCGTGTTCTGAATTGCGGAGGGAGTTCGACGATGTTAACCACGACTTTCCTTGCTTTGTTCGGTTATCATTCCGCCATAGTACTAGCTGCTAGTACTGCCTGTGAGTCGAGAGTTCCCGGAGAAGCGTCGAGCACGCGGGGGTTGGGACAGCGATAGCGAAAGCGACGCCACAACCTCGCTCGCCCTCCCTGCGGCAGCAGTGCAGCCAGCAGCTACGTCCAAAGCCAGCGTGCTCCGTTGTTACGCTGCTGATGGTGCCCGTGGATCCTGCTATTCACCTGCATCCATGGTCCTCTATGTCCTGTGGCGGCCGCCATGGTTGTTCACTTGTCCCGGCCCTGGTGGCCGCGACAAATGGCATCTTCTTCCAGACCAGCGACAGCAAGCCAAGCCAGGGCAGGGTTGCCTTGCCGTTGCCGACTTGGAGCCTTCTGGAGCTTAAGGCTCATCCATGCCGAGCTATGCGCTTCCTTCCAGCAGCAATATTCCCGTCCTGCCGCAAGACGCCGAGAATGGCAGCCGGCATGCAGGCCTGTGCGTTATCGGACCGGCCGGCCACCCACTGAAAGCAACCCAAGTTACTGAGCCCCAGCGCGACAGTCCTCGTCCCGTAACATGGACTGGATAGTCGGATCGAGGGCGATCGATCAGGGTGTCGGGTACCGGATCGATCGGGACGCGTACGTAGCCACTGAAACTCCAGTAAGAATCCAACCTCACTCACTCGGGTTCACATGCGCCACTGGCCTGTCCGCATTCGTCGTGTCACGTTTCTCCCTCTTCCATCGCCGGAGTCCCCCGTCCGTTACAGCACGCGGCGTTGGCAGTATATGTAGGAGTAGGACTGGACTGTGGACACCGGGGAGGGAGAGAGAGACAGCATGGGGGGACGTCCGTTGATGTCGCTGCTGTGCTACTACTGCCTGGTGTTCGCCGCCGGCATTGTGGCGGCGGCGGGGGCTGGAACGAGCGTGCCGCCGCCGCTGCCGGTGCTGCCCATCCCGACGGCGGCGCAGCTGGCGTGGCAGCGGCGCGAGGTCATCATGTTCTTCCACTTCGGGATGAACACCTTCACGGACGTGGAGCGGGGCACGGGCGCCGAGGACCCGGCCCTCTTCGCCCCGGCCGCACTCAACGCCACCCAGTGGATGGACGCGGCGGCCGCCGCCGGCGCCTCGCTCGCCATCCTGGTCGCCAAGCACCACGACGGCTTCTGCCTCTGGCCGTCCGCCTACACCGCCCACTCCGTGCG
Organism: Triticum aestivum; assembly: GCF_018294505.1. NCBI lineage: Eukaryota > Viridiplantae > Streptophyta > Magnoliopsida > Poales > Poaceae > Triticum > Triticum aestivum. The sequence continues at coordinate 494,806,237 of NC_057807.1, read as the reverse complement.
CGCCAGCCCCTGGCGCGCCGGCAGCGGCGACGTCGTCGGCGAGTTCACGGCCGCCGCGCGCGCGCGGGGCGTCGACGCCGGCCTCTACCTCTCGCCGTGGGACCTCCACGACCACCGGTACGGCCAAGAGGTCGCGTACAACGAGTACTACATGGCCCAGCTCCACGAGCTCCTCACCCGGTCAGTGCCTGAAATCATTTGCACGTGCATACACACATCGTCGGCCCGGCCGGCCATTGTTGACATGTCATCGTTACATGTGTAGGTACGGGAGGGTGTGGGAGATCTGGTTCGACGGCAACAAGGGGACCAACGCGACCAAGATGACGTACCATTTCCAGGAGTGGTTCGACACGGTGAGGCAGCTGCAGGGCTCCATCAACATCTTCTCCGACGCCGGCCCCGACATCCGGTGGGTCGGCGACGAGAACGGCTTCGCCGGAACCACCTGCTGGTCCGCCGTCAACCAATCCTCCATAACCATCGGCAGCGCCGGCATCGAGAAGTACGCACACACATACAACATGATCTTACCAAGCAGTTACACGACCAAACGAGAAAGAATTGCTCTGTTCTGTTGTTGACTGACAGCGGGTTGCCAGGTACCTGAACGAGGGCGATCCGCGGGGCACGGAGTGGGTGCCGCCGGAGTGCGACGTGTCGATCCGGCCGGGCTGGTTCTGGCACCGGAACGAGACGGCCAAGCCGCTGAGCCAGCTGCTCAACATCTACTACAACTCGGTGGGCCGCAACTGCGTGCTGCTGCTGAACGCGCCGCCCAACGCCACGGGCCTGATCGACGGCGCCGACATGGCCAGGCTGCGCGAGTTCGGCGCCGCCGTGAAGCGCATCTTCGGCACGGACCTGGCCGAGGGCAGCAGGGCGCGGGCCAGCAGCGAGCGCGGCGGCGGCTTCGAGGCGGGCAAGGTGCTGGACGGCCGGGACGGCACGTACTGGGCGCCGACGGCGGAGGACGGGCGGCGGAACGGGTACTGGATCGAGCTGCGGCGGCCGGCGGGGGCGCGGGCGTTCAACGTGGTGCGGGTGCAGGAGCACGTGGCGCTGGGGCAGCGGGTGGAGCGGCACGAGGTGTACGTGGACGGCGTGGCCGTGGCCCGCGGCACGACGGTGGGCCACAAGCGGCTGCACCGGCTGGCCTGCCCCGTAGCCGGGCGGACGGTGAAGATATGGTTCGCGGCGCGGCGCGGGCCGCCGCTGGTGTCGGCGGTGGGCCTCCACCTGGACCCCTACACAACCGACGTGATGTGACGGCCGTCCTGCGCGTGCGCCAATAATTTGTTGTTGCGTCATATACGACTCGAAACGTTTTTCTTGGAAGCACCTATAGGTCAGGTACCTGAAAAAGAAAATTCGTGTCGGTGTCTTCTATTCCTGGCCATCGGATCAATATCCGACGGTCAGAAGCGTGCCGCCACCTGTTCATCTTCTTCCTCCTTCCCGCGACAGTTCCTCCTTCCCCGCGGCCTACCCAGCCCTAACCACCTACCATGCCGCCCTCCCTTGACCTTCACCCATCACCGTGCTAACCACCGCCACACATTCCTGCATTCCCCGTCCTGATGAACAACTCAGCGACCCCATCCTTTTGTTGTTGGCTCTCACTCGCACACGGCTCGGCATCACACGGAAAAGTGACCGATAAGATAGTGACACAGAGTTGCATCCTTCTCATTCCTTTGGTTAAATACAATCAAAATTTACAACTCAAAACGTTATGTTTTGGAAGCACGCCAAGTACCGTCGACCTGAAAAAGATCGACCACTTCTATTCTGGCCATTCCTCCCCACCACAATGGTTCCTCCTCCTCCCCACCACAATGGTTCCTCCTTCCCCGCGGCATACCCAGCCCTAACCACCCCGGCGGCTATAGCCTCCTTGTACATGGCCCGGTATCGTTGGCCCCGCCATAGATTTAACAAAAAAATCTCAGGCACCAGAGATTTAACAAAACCGTTTATATGTATCCGATCAAAATTCGTATCCCAACACGTTTGGTTTTTGTTGAAAATGCCATGATTTGGCAGGCACGTTACAAGCAACTATTGGCCGCCATCACAACCACCATTCAAAGCGATGTGCTACTGCCACAACCAGCACCCTAGGACAGCTCAATCAATGAGGTTAATTCCATAAACATGGCACCACGGTCACAAGCAAACTAGACAGTGACAGCGACGCAGCAAGTGAACCACACATCTGGACAAGTTGCTTCACAGGTAGTAAGAACCATAACTTGCTCCATATTTTTTTGAAACGGAGGCAAAAGATTTGCCTCATCGATTAATTAAGAAGAAGAGAATTGCCCAGTTAATTAAAGAAAAACCGGGCGAAAACCGATACATATAGACCACATGCGGACTACTCGCTAAGAAAGAAACTCCATGACACCATGGTCAACCCAACAAACATACATAACATGCAACAACCATAAGCCCTCGCAAAATGACATCGCAACGAAACCCTCAACGAAACCACCGAACGCCACCAAATCCACAGAGGCGAGTCAATCGAAGATGGATGACAAAAAGACTGAGCATCCTCCATTAAGCAGTCGCGGACGCCTTCCTAATAACGTCAATCTTCTTGCCTATGCTCCTGATAGCCTTCTTCACCTTCTTCATTTTGCCCGTAGAAACCTCCTCCGCTAGGAGGCAAGCAATCGTCTTGGCAGACCCAGGACAAGCTGCATCCAAGCTGGTGAGCAAGCGGCCAAGCTTTTTCGCGAAGACCACCTCATCAATACGTGCCAACATAGCGTCGCGGTCAAAGATGAGAGACTGGACGGGCTTCGGCGCCTTAGACACAGGTGTCAAAGCACCTACCTCATCAAACTCAGCACCAACAGACGCCACCGGGCCAACAACCTCAGGTGAGAGAGCAGCAGCAGCCGCCAAACCTCCAAGGTCCACAAAGGCAAGCGACTGACTCGGCTCCAATGAAAACGATGAGGTCGCAGTCGGCATCGCCAAGTCCCCTCCAAGAGACCCTATCTCCTCGGGAAGCACCATCGAAATAGGCAAAGTGGGCTCCCCACAAAGCTTCTGAAGCTCAGGCATAATCCGCAGCACCGGAGTCACGACCTCAACAATGAGTTCACTCCCTGAAGGAATCGGCATGACAGGCAGCGGCAACTGACATGCTGTAGCACGAGGGGAGAGATCTCCATACATGCCACCTTCCCCATCGACAGAGACAACCTGGATCTCGGGCAGTAGGGACACATCAGGCACAACCCCAATCTGAAGCTCAGGCAGCGAAGACACATTCGGCACCACCTCTAGTTTGGCAAGAGCAGCCTCCGCCCTCCCCAAAACACTGCCGGCACGCGCAAGGCAGTCGTGAAGCTCAGTGCGAAGCATCTTGGTCTCCTCCACCAACCCGACATGCTCAGCCGAGATAGACGGGATCTGCACATCTATCATGGAGACATCACCGGTGGAAGCAGCCGATGGAGCATGACATTGGAGCGGCGAAGCTTGGTGGACAGGCTTCTTAGCACGACAGAAGCGAGCGATATGTCCAGATCGAAGGCAGTCAGTGCATCGGATTGGATCCCTGCAGGAGTATGCGCGATGACCTCGACAGAGACACCGGAAACACCTGTCTCTCAGCCACGTCGGAGGGGAACGCCGCACATTGATGGAAGGGCGACCAAAAGCTGCAGGAGGCGGCGAGCAGCGCCCCTTCGAGACAGTCTGCCATCCCCCTTGCTCACGCTCGAGAACATCAGCCGCCTCATCACGATGGAAGCATCCACGCCAATCCCCCCAACCAGGAGCAACGAGTGCAGGAGGTTGGCCGCCGGGCAGGCAAGGGCGTCCAGCAGGCGGCGAAGCAAAGGTATCCAGGCCCTCCTGGGAACGAGCCTTCTGCCCTCCGATGGCCGGGTCCGATCTGCGGCAAGCAAGTGCAGCCGCGGCTAGTGCGGCGGCGGCGAACGTCGATGCGGGAGGGACCACGGGCGCTGGCTCGGAGGGGAGCGAGCTCGGTGGCGATGGACGCGAGCTCCCGGGCGCGGCCGGCTGGAGGAGGGACGGAGCCGCCACGGGGACCAGGATGTCGACAGCAGCAGCCGTCGTCGACGGAGCGGGGCAGCCACCAGCTGCCGCGGGCATGGGTGGCGTCGGTGTCGCAGTGGCCGGCGCCGGAGCTGGGCAGTTGCCGGTAGCCGCGGGCATGGGGAGCTTCGGTGATGTGGGCGCTACGAGCTCGCACGGAGGCATCACCAGCACCGCCATGGGCACGGCACGAAGCTGGGTGGGCAGGTCCAGCGTCGTCGTCTGCGGCGGCGGAAGCAGGAGGTCCCGATCCGGATCTGACCGGGAAGACGATAGGGATGGCGGCGGGACGTCAACCGGCTTGAAGCCCACAGGCAACGAGGGTGGAGGCGGCGGCAACATGGCGGCTGGGCTTGCTGGCTGGCCGACGGGGCCGGAGTGGCCGCCGCCGGTGCGCGCTAGCAGGAGAGCTCGGGGTCGGGTCACTCGGCGCCCCCCTGCCGCTGCTTGTTGTGAGTTTCCATAGAAAATTTATGGCCAACTTGCTCCATATGAAGAACAGAAAACAGAAAACAGAATTGCAACCAAAATAGATTTGCAAGAGCTGATTACTAAAGCAGGTCTGTCTCAAAACAACACACATAGCTTCATCCGTTCATAACAGTGGCTGAGTATCAGTATCAGATCAACATTTTACACTCTTACGTTGGCATAATCTCGGGGGACAGAACACTCGTAACAAATAAAACAAAAAAAAAACCGATACACGGCGCAGTCAAAACTTTGACGATTCCCTGTGCCTTCTTTCATCTCTCAAACTCCCGTCAAAAATAGATTATACTGTTTCTAGGTCTTCACCTCCTGTTAAACCTGCCTCCGCCGCCTCCCCTGCCTCTTCCGCCACCACCGAACCGTCCACCTCCGCCGCCGCCGAACCTCCTTCCACCGCCTCCACGGCCGCCAAACCTCGACCCGCCAGAGTTACCCCTCGACTGCTCCCTCTCTTGCAAGGCTGGCAGTTGCTTCACTTCATCGATTGTCACCCCGGCCGCGTTCTCCGCGCCTGCAGGGGATCATGAAGATTTTTTTAGCAGGTGAGGTTGTAATACCCAATGCACAAGAGGTGAATGCATTCGAATGTAAATTCAGTCAAATATAGCTTACAACTGTACAAGTGGAACAATATAGAAAAGGGCATATACCTTGAATGTAGTCTTGAACCTCTGCTGAAGGAACATCAAACACAGCGCTTGTTCCATCAGTGGTCAGGGTTATACCATGTAGACTTGAAAGTCTATCTTCTGGCATGAACCTTTTCAATGTACTAATAACAAACCTGCACACAAGATACATTGTTGAATCAATCCAACATCCAACAAGACATAAGACACAAAACCAGCATGCGCAGCAGTTACTCACGATGGTGTGTACAACGGTCGGCCAGTTTGAAGGTGTAGTGTAGTATGGTTCTCCATAGATGAAAGCAAAGATCTCTTCTTTATGTCAGTGTAGCCCTAAGAAGCACATTCTGTTAATTACCCCATTAACAGCCAGTATGATCAGAACAACTATAAAACTACAAACAGACTTACAACTGCCTTTGCCAGTGCTTTGGCTAGTAGATCGACTGCCGACATGCTGGAGTTGCTTAGCAGTTCCTCTGCTTGTTGCCGGAAAACAGGAATGACACTGCAATGTATCCACCCACGCAGTTAATGGCACAATTCAATCTAAGACAGAATCTGTTTAGTCCCAGATAATAATTAATTAAAATGCATTACCTGTCAGACACACTTGCAATGGCCTCTGCTGCTTCATTGCCAGCAGATTGTGCCACATCAGTAGGCTGCGGTGCAGATATATGTTCAAACTTCACTCCAGACTCCCTCTCTATTCTGGTCACACCGAATTTATATCTGGGTTCAAAAAGCATGACTGCAATGCCAGTATTGCCAGCCCTCCCTGTCCGGCCTGACCGATGTATGTAGGCTTCAACATCGCGTGGAGGTTCACACTAGAGATTTGGAATATGATCAGTGAGGGAGCTAATTATCAGAGAAGTTAATCAACAGCAGTTATTGGCATACCTGAATGATAAGCTGCACATCATTAATGTCAAGGCCTCTTGCTGCCACATTTGTAGCAACCAAAACGAGGAACTTCCCGCTCCTAAATCCAGCAATGACGACCTGCATAACAATCCGGTAATCAGTACACTTCAATAGCTGTGTTACAGTTATAAGCATATTACAAATGGATGATATACTCTCATATTACTAGAATCAGACTCTGAAATACTATAATACCCAAGTCAACTAGCATATATAACATAAATGATATATTCTAAATTTCTAATGTGTTGGTTACAAAAATTGTTTCAGATAGAACAGCACATTAGTTCACTTGAAGCACATTGGGCACGAGCATTGTCAAAACAGAATCACTTACTTCACGTTGAGCCTGTGCGATATCTCCATGCAGGGCACGGGATCCAGGAATCAAACTAGAGAGCTCAGATGCAGATTCCTTTGTCTCGGTGAAAATAATGGTCCGTCCTCCACTGAACGCAAAGATTAAAAATACAGTAAAAACTTGGGAGAATTGCATTAGTCTTATCTGCCAACAGGGTGATCATTGGTAGAAGTACATACTGGCTGTAGCATTTTATGATGTCTGGAATAATCTGCGACCTTGCAGCCTTGTTGCAAGGAAGAGCAAGATGCTTAACAGACGCACTAGCTTTCATTTTCTCGTTGCCAACAAGATCAACTGTTTTCCTGTCAGCTTTCAGAAAGCTCATTGAGAGCTACAATCATTCCACAGTATAGTCAGTTCACATGCTTGTCAAAAAGAAGATTGTCAACAGAAATAACATATCTGGCCAAAGCGGTTCATACCTTTTTTACCCACTCCGGTAGAGTAGCACTGAAAAGAAGTGTCTGTACTTTTGTAACATCCTCAACCTTGCCTGTTTATAAAACAGTAAAGGAATTTGGATTAAGTTGGGCAAGTGAGTTACATGCAAGGTCAGGTATATTCACTTGTGTAACACCATACAGGCAACTTCATAGAACGAACATCTAGTATTACAAGGATTTAGACATACCAAGAATAAGCTCGACATCATCCTTAAACCCCATGTTAAGCATTTCATCAGCCTCATCAAGGACACGGAATTTCAAGCACCTCAAGTTTAGTTTTTGCTTTTCAATAAGATCCTGGGCAAGAAAGTGATGCAGCGAGCATTAGAACAAAACTAAGAGAGCTATAGAGCAAATGAACCAGGATAAACAGAGGGGGGAAATACCTTGACACGGCCAGGAGTCCCAACAACAATGTCGACCCCCTGTCTCAGTGCATTCTCTTGAGGACGGTAGGGGGAACCTCCATAAGCACAGCATGTAGAAAGCCCAAACGTTCCACCATAAAACTCGAAGTCTGCATGCACCTGAAATTTGTTGGGAATGTCAGACCACAGATGATTTAGATGAAGGATCCATCTTTCTTGAGAATCAGACGGTAGTACATACCTGATTGGCCAGCTCTCTGGTTGGCAGCAGAACCAAAACACTTGGAGGCCTGCCGTAATCAGTCCTTCTCGTTGCCTTGTGTGGCCCATTAACCAATGATTCCAATATGGGTAGAACAAAAGCCAGCGTTTTGCCCTACAATCAAAATGAACACAATGTTTTCAGGAAACATCACATGAGCACAAACACAAACTGATCTTCATGTATAGGCCCCCAAAATGGTTGTTTTTATGGTCAGGACACCAAGAACGATAACCACAAGCAATGTTGCGCAGACCTTATGGCCTACTAAGTATTAACACTTCCCTTTTAGCATGAAGTACATAACAAATGACCACATGTGAACAGAAGGCGTGCAATTGTGTGACAGGAACAACTCTTCTCTCCTAATCCATGGAGTTCTGACAATGATCATGGTCACAAATTACAGATTTATTCTCTTCAAAATTATGTGATTGATAGGTGTCAAATTCGCTAAGCACGCTTGTTACTATTAAATCTAAACGCAGATGAAACTACAACCCAGCTAACCAGTTCCTACATGACGAATCAATCAATCAAATGAGACAGGGAAGGGAGGAACAGTCACCTGTCCGGTGCGCGCGCGGCCGACGAGGTCGTTGCCGTCGAGGACGAGGGCGAAGGTGGTGGCCTGGATGGGGAAGAGCGCGTTGATGCCCTTGGACTTGAGCTTGTCCTTGAGCTTCTCGGAAATCCGGAAGTTGGCGAGCGCGTTGGGGTCGGCGGGCTCCTCCTCCTCCTCGCCGCTGGCGGTGAGCTCCCCGTCGTCGTTGGCCGGCTCCTCGGCCGGCTCGGCCTTGGCCTTCTTGTCCTTCTTCTCCTTCTTGGCCTTCTTGGCGGCGGGCGCCCGGTCCGACTCGGAGCTGGTGCTGCTCCGGCCCTCCTCGTCGGAGGAGGCCGGCTCCTTGGTCTTCCGCTTCTTGTCTTTCTTCTCCTTCTTGTCCTTCTTGCCAGAGGCGGCGGCAGCTGCCTCGGCCGCGGCGGCGGCCTCGGCCTTGAGCTGCTTGCGCTTGGCCTTCTTGGAGGCGGAGTCGTCGACGGCCATGGGCTCGGGGATGGCGGCGATGGAAGGCATCGACGGGGCGGGGGCGGCGGCGGCGGCGGCGGGGGTGGGGAGGGTGGGAGGCTGGCAAGGGATGCGCAGCCGGGGAAAGAGGGGGGGGGGGAGAGGTCCGGGGCCGAGAGGTTTATGTAGTTACGACGCGCGGGATGAAACCCTAGGCCGCGGGCCACTGACAGGTGGGGACACGGGTTCTTTCCCGGAGGTGGTGACAGGTGGGGCGCCACCGGCCGCGCGATGAAGATATTTTGCGGCAAGCGTGGCCGTTGCGTTTCGTGATTCGTCCACCGTGGAATGCGTGGGACCTGTCTCGTTCTTAGAGCGGTTCCTGGGCCAGGCTTTATTAGACAGGAAAAACATTGATTTGCTTTGGGTTTAGCCCAGGCCCGATCGGCCCATTGCCGAGTAGGCCATGAACCACACTTCTGTAATAGGCTAACGGCATCTTTTTTTCCATAGCTCCTACTCCGCGCTTAACGCGCCACGGAGCGAACCGGCGCTCACTGGCGTGGGCTGGCCCATCAATGTGCACGCTCGCTCAGTCATCGCCAACCCCCCACCCCCGCGGGACAAAATTACTGTTCTGACCTATGTGGCTAACAAAATCCCGAGTTGACCTCGTTTCAACAAAAAAAAATGATTCTGACCTTTTTAGGTGACGCCAACATCCCTGGCGTCTGGGTTGCAAAGCAGACGTCACGCACCCTGGCGTCTGGCCCCTGGCCCGCATGACCCACCAGCCCGTTGACCTGCTGACGTGGCAAAGGGGCCACACGCTAGGAACCCTGGCGTCTGGCCCTGGTAAGTGGATAACCCCATGGAAGAGTGTGCGGGTTCCACCCCACACACTTTCCCCAATCGAGTCCGAGCTTGAAGAAGAGTTACTGCCCCCCCCCACTCTCTCTCACCCCTCAAGTTCCCCCCTCAAATCCTCTCCAAAAGGTGCTTCCCTTAAATGGATCTTTCCATCACTTTGTTGCTTATGGTAATCTCCCCCAAATCACCCTTTTTTTGTGGTTAAATCTTGTTATTTTGGTTGCATTTTTTACATGTTGGTGGAACCCTAGTTCATGTGTTTCTCCCTTATGTTAGTGTGAATGGCTTGGTTAACTTTGGTAATATAATGATATGCATGGTGTGTAGTAGGAATATTTGCTTGTTGAGTAGAAAGATTGGTGGTTACGGTTAGTTAGTGTTTAGGGTTAACTTTGCTTAGTTTGTGTTAATTAGTGAAACTTTTGCGCACATCACCAATAATTTAGTGTTGATATGATTTGGATATAATGAGATGTTTTTGGATAATCACCAATTCTCATCGATGCCTTAAATGCATTCATGTTGTTTTTAGATGGAGAGACTTGTTAATGTTCATTACATGGACAACGAGGCATTCTTGAGTAACAATGTCGACACTGGTGAGGAATCATTGGTTTTTGATACAAGCCCTAGCTATGAGCATGTTGTTGCAAAAGTGAGACAAGTCTTAAAGTGGATGGACACCAATGTTGATGTTAAGTTAATAGGAAGGTATGATGTTGGAGTTGGAGCCAAATCTCGGTTGAAAAGTATGCCTATCACCTCGGATTTGCATTGGGATGTATACAAGGAAAAGGTTTCCCAATCGGAAGACAAGTCACTTGAATTGTTTGCCACCAAGGTTGAATCTCCTCGGTTTACACTTGATTTGAACCGGCATGTCTCTTCCCCAATGGATGACATGAGCGAGAGGACAATGGTGCCACTTGTTGAGCATAGGGTTGTGGTTGATGCCCCCAATGCTTATCGCCAACCATGTCCCCGTCTACCATCTAGTGAAGCAAATGAGGTTGAGTTGTATGCCCCCCAATGCTTCTAGCCAACCACCAACTAGCCAAGCAAATGAAGTTGAGGTGATTGCTAGTGACGAAGTAATTCAAGAGGATGAAGATGCTCATGATGACAACGAAGAGCAAGAGGAAGGAATTCATGGTAATGATGTTGGTGACTTGGATGCGTACATAGCGCAAAAGGACATGGATCGTGAGTTGCCTTTTAGGCGTCAATATGCCTATGACTCGGATGACAAGGGTCCAGGTGATGGTTGGACGAGGATGGATTCGCAAAGGAGGAAAACCAAATCCACTTTGAGCTGACGGGCTTAGAGAAAAGAACTCACTTGTTTCAAGATCTCAGCCTTGCCCATAAAGCTGTTGTTGATGGTGGAATGAGAATGACGACGATTGAGCCAACACCATGCCCGGATCCAGGCGAACCAAGGGAGAAGAACGAGGACTAGAATGCTCATTTGAAGAAAGGAGTGAAGTTTCTGAGATTGCCTATGCTGAAGTTTTGGTTGTCTGACTATACCATTTGGAACCATAGGCCATTTTATGTTGAGCACTCGGACATGAAGTTGCGTTACACCGTGAAGTGTGAGGGAGAAGGATGCCCATGGAAGGTTCGTGCAAGAAAGCTTAAAGAAACCGAAGAATGGGTGTTAAAAAGTTGTGTTGCCACTCATAGGTGCAAACCGCCATCGAAATGACTTAGAAAGACACACCGTCAACTCATATCCGAGTATCTCGGATACAGATGGATGAAAGACATAGCCGTTGATCCAGCTGTGAAAGTGAGGTTTCTCATGCGAACGGTGAAAAAACAATTTGGTTATGAAGTCAAGTATGGGAAGGCATGAAAGGCAAAGGCAAATGCTATTAGGATGTTGTATGGTGGTTATGAAGAAGCATACAACCAGCTCCCGAGGTTGTTGGGCACGATTGCACATGGGAACCCGAGCATGTTTCATGTGGTTGATGATCACGAAGGAGTGTTTCACCATGCCTTCTGGAGTTATGGACAATGTGTGGAGGCGTTTGAGCATTGTCGCCCGGTCTTGTCTATAGATGGCACATTCTTGACCGATAGATACAAGGGCACACTAATGGTAGCAATGGCGCACTCATCAAACGACAATGTGTTGCCAGCGGCATTTGCTTTGGTTCCTTCCAAGCACCAAGACAACTGGGAATGGTTCATGGGTCATGTTAGGCACAAGGTGATTGGGGCTAGGGAGGTATGCATCATATCGGACCGGCACCATGGCATACTCAAGGCAATGGACATTGTTATTCCAGGATTCCCAAAGCTTCACCACAGATGGTGCATGAGGCATTTCGTGGCCAACTTTTACCGGGCATGTAAGAGCAAGGAGCTCAGCAAAGACCTTACCCATGTATGCGTGGCCTTCACCACCGATGCTTTCGATGCTCGGTACAATAAACTCTTTGCAGCGGTGAATGAAGGGGGAAAAGACTTCTTAACTAGGAATTTCAACAAGAAGCACAAGTGGGCACGCGCTCATGACGATGGAGGTAGGCGATATGGCGACATGATGAGCAACCTGATTGAATGTTTCAATGTGCTCAAGGGTGCTCGTTCATTGCCGGTGACTGCAATAGTGGAGTATACTTTCTTCAAGCTTAATGAGTACTTTCAGAGGCATTCTGAAGAGACTGCAAAATGGATAGGTGAAAAAATGGATTATCCAGAAAAGGTTGATGAATGGCTGCAGTTACAAGCAAGCAAGTCTTCAAGGCAACAAGTTATCATATTCGACAAAAGTGAAATGATCTATCAAATTGATGAGCCAGGTGGCACGACACGAGACTATTTTCAATATGGTGGTGCTGCATTTGAGGTGTGTCTCAAGACTCGTGGTGCCAGTGTGAGAGGCCTAATAAGTATCATTGTCCATGCTCGCATTTGATAACGGCAGCAAAGGCGAGAAACATACATGTTTGTGATGGGAAAACCGTGCGGATGCAAGAGTTCCATGTGGAAGCTACTAGGTTGACATGGGCGCCTTGATTTCACCCTTTCCTGGACCAATCATAGTGGCCTGAGTATCATGGCCCTCATATTAAGCAAGACCCTCTCCTGAAGGTGGAGACCAAGGGTAGAAGGAGAACTAAAAGGTTCAGGGGTGACATGGATGACCTGGCTGGATACACTGGCATGAAACAATTTGGTAGCGGTCATTTCATGGAGGCTCCTGACACTATCAACTGTGGGGGGTGCGGTGAAGGGCGACACAATGCACGGACATGCAAGAAAAGGAAAACGTCGAAAGGGGGCATTCCTAGCACTAGCCGTAGAGGAAAGACAAGTCGTGGAGGTGGCACCGATGGTGAACGAGGTGGAAGAGGTGACGGTGGTGGTGGTCGAGGAAGCACAAGTGACAGAGGTGGTGGTGGCGGTCGTAGAGGGAGCAGAAGTGCTAGAGGTGCTGGTGGTCGTAGAGGGGGCACAAGTGCTATAGGTGCTGGTGGTGGTAGAGCAAGCACAAGTGCTAGAGGCGGTGGTGGTCATAGAGGAAGCACAAGTGCTAGAGGTGGTGGTGGACGTAGAGGAAGCACAAGTGCCAGAGGTGGTGGTGGTCGTAGAGGAATGGTTGATAATGGATCGGCCTTCGGTTATTTGCATAATCCAGATGGTTGATCTAATAATAATGGTATATTATTTGTTAATACAATTCCTAGCATTTATTGATTTACTGTATTTACACATCTACTCTCTTTGTGTCTTGTGCTAACAATTGTTTTTTTGTAGGCATGACTTCATCCGGTTCCAGGACGAGGCGGTCGTGCACGGACCAAGAGGACATGCCGAAGACGTGGATGGAGGCTAGGTTGGACAAGGAGAAGGAGAAGGATGTGCCCACACCACCATGTTGGTGTGGTGACGTTTGCAAGGTGAAGGTGTCCACTGACCGCAAGAAGTCATGGACAGAAGGTAGAAGGTTTTTCGTGTGTCCCAACTATGCACATGATCGTGCTCTGCCAACTAACGCATATGACCTACCACCGGTATGTTAGACGTACATACAAAAAATGTAAATATGTTTGAACTCATATTACTAACATAAACATGATTTATATGTAGTCGTCTCCTCCACTTTGCAAGTACTTCACTTGGATAGATCACGAGGTACCAAAAGATGTCCAAGAGGACTAACATCGAGATTGCTTACGGAGGCAACTGAGGGAGTCCCAGATTAAGGGGTCCTCGGACAGCCGAACTATTGATGTGGGCCGGACTGTTGGGCTATGAAGATACAAGACTGAAGACTCTTTCCCGTGTCCGGATGGGACCCTCCTTGGTGTGGAAGGCAAGCTTGGCGAACGAATATGTAGATTCATTTCTCTGTAACCGACTTTGTACAACCCTAATCCCCTCTGGTGCCTATATAAACCGGAGGGCTTAGTCCGTAGAGGCATAGACATACTCAATCATAATCCTCATAGGTTAGACTTCTAGGGTTTAGCCATTACGATCTCGTGGTAGATCAACTCTTGTAATACTCATATCATCAAGATCAATATAGCAGGAAGTAGGGTATTACCTCGATAGAGAGGGCCCAAACTTGGGTAAACATCGTGTCCCCCACCTCCTATTACCATCATCCTTAGACACACAGCTCGGGACCCCCTACCCGAGATCCGCCGGTTTTGACACCGACATTGGTGCTTTCATTTAGAGTTCCGTTGTGACATCGAAGATAGGATTGATGGCTCGCCTTGTTATCAAGGACAACATCACCTCCGGAGGATCCCTGGCCTCAGGCCAAACCCTCCGACTGGGCGGCTTCATCATGACCGCCCGATCGGCCATCGAGCGGACAATGACTACTCGGGTCATCGAAAATCGCCTTCGCGTTGATTCCGAACACTCCAAACAGATGGATCCGACGGAGCTGTCATCTTTAAACGAACTCCTTGATCACATCGCCTCCCTGGGGGTCGCTACAGACAACAATCAGATCGGGCTTAAACCCGATCAGCGAGAAATCAAATCTCCACCGATCACCTATCAGGTATCGGTAATCGAGGAGCGCAACGACAGCTCCCCCTCTACATTGAGGACGAACTATGTTTGGATCACCGAGCTTGAAGAGCCGGATACCCATCTGTGGAACAACACGCCCTGCCCTCCGAACTTAGAATCGGACAATGGGCCGAAAAAATCAGTTGATATCACGGAGCCCGAACTGTTAAGTTTGGAAGTTTCTCAGACTCCGGATCCCAAGGTGGGTCAGGGTTCGGATTTAAAACTGCCCACCCACCCAGATACACGCGATCTTACGTACATACGACAACATCCTCTAGAAACGGTCCATCACTTTTCGGCCCGATTCCTCCTTGCTAGAGACAAGATCGAAGGCTGCAGCGATGAAGACGCAATTACACTATTTTGCAAAAGTTGCATGGACGAAGGAATCCTTAATGCCATTAAGCGACGTCACGTATTACACTTTGCTGACTTGGCAACAATAGTACAGAAGTACTGCGCAATGGAGAGCTCCTGGAAAACTCAGGCAGCACCCTGGGAACCACAAGCCCCCCTGTCGGTGTCAAAACCGGCGGATCTCGGGTAGGGGGTCCCAAACTGTGCGTCTAAGGCTAATGGTAACAGGAGGCGGGGGACACAATGTTTACCCAGGTTCGGGCCCTCTCGATGGAGGTAATACCCTACTTCCTGCTTGATTGATCTTGATGATATGAGTATTACAAGAGTTGATCTACCACGAGATCGTAGAGGCTAACCCTAGAAGCTAGCCTATGATTATGATTGTTCTTGTCCTACGGACTAAACCCTCCGGTTTATATAGACACCGGAGAGGGCTAGGGTTACACAGAGTCGGTTACAGAGAAGGGAATCTACACATCCGAATCGCCAAGCTTGCCTTCCACGCAAAGGAGAGTCCCATCCGGACATGGGACGAAGTCTTCTATCTTGTACCTTCATAGCCCAACAGTCCGGCATACTCATATAGTCCAGCTGTCCAAGGACCCCTTAATCCAGGAATCCCTCAGTAGCCCTGAACCAGGCTTCAATGACGATTGAGTCAAGCGCGCAGATTGTCTTCGGCATTGCAAGGCAGGTTCCTTCTCCGAATACTCCAAAGTAGATCTTGAACACAAGAATCGTGTCCGGCTCTGCAAAACAAATTCCACATACCACCGTAGAGAGTATAATATTCCACGAGTCTAATCTGCTGACAACTTCTCCATAGCATGACATCACGTCGCGGCCCGGTCATTATTCGAACCGTTTCCCCAACCTGCTACTACACGTTTCACGAGGCGATTTTATTGGCACGTCTTGTCGAAGCAGAGATCTTGTCCCCTTATTACAGGATTCTCATCAATACGGGCGTGGGTAACCCAACCGTGCCATTAGCACGGCGCTTGGGGAATAAGCGAGCTTTAGGGCAAGTGGGGAGGCGCATGATTTCTGCTGCCTTTATAAAGGGATAAGGATTCCCCTTTTTCACCCACGCCTTCTCCTTCCTTTGCTTACTCTCTCTCTCTTGAGCTCCTGTGCCCAAGCATTCTCCTTCTCCACCCACAAAAGCATTCCAAAAATGTCTGGATCCGGAGCTGGAGGCAAGTGGATGGCCTCCCCTGTCCAAGAGAAGGATATAAAGAAACTTTGGGAGGCCGGGTATCTGGCCAAGAAGATCGGGCACCATCTTCCAATGGCGGGATAGATTGTCCCCACTCGGGAACCCCACGAGAGGGTTGTATTCCTCCCTCACTTCGTCCGTGGGCTGGGGTTTCCCCTCCACCCATTTGTTCGCGGCCTTATGTATTATTACGGGATCGATTTCCATGATCTATCCCCCAATTCCTTCCTCGGCATCTCGACATTCATCGTCGTGTGCGAGGCCTTCCTCCGTGTCTCTCCACACTTCGGACTGTGGCTGAAGATTTTCAACATGAAGCCCAAGGTGGTGAGCGGCGAGCATGCCGAGTGCGGAGGCGCCATGGTGAGAAAGATGCCCAACGTTAAATGGCCATCAGGTACATTCAATGAGTCCGTCAAAGGGTGGCAAAAACGGTGGTTCTATGTCACTGAACCACGCGGCACAAAATGGGTCGCAGCTCCCGAATTCTGATCCGGAGCCCCATTGCGGCTTACGTCCTGACCCGAGAAGGGCCTGGACTGGTCTTCGTCAGACAAGCTGGCGGTGCTCCAGGCGCGTATCAAGAGCATGGAAGATAAGAACATCAAACTTGTCGATGTAGTCCAAGTGATGTTAGTTCGTCGGATTCTCCCATGCCAACACAGGCCTTGCAACTTATGGGAATTCGATCCGGCCAAGCACCAGACCCTGCTGGAGTTCTTCGGCACAACGCACGAAGACATCTGGAAGGTGCTCTTCAAGTCTGGCAAATCGTGGCCGGACTCAGCCGAGGACCGCGGGTACAAATTGTCCCGTCCTACAAGTTCGGTAAGTTTTCGTATGCTGGCAAGGTGTATGCTTTATTTGCGTACTCTGAGGGAAACGCCTAATATGTTTTCCAAGAATTCTCCTAGGGCTGGACGAAGAAGGTGGAGCGGATCTACTATCCGGCCCCACTGCCAGAAGAACAAGCCGACCCACTTCTGATGAAGATGCTGGTCCCGGCACCTTACAAGGCGCCGAAGAAGGCCGAAAAGGAGGCCAAAGAGACCAGGGGCAGCCTTCGTCGCATGGGCACTTCGGACATGGTGTTCGAAGACTGTAAGGCTCGCTCCTCCTCCAAAGAGGACGAGGAAGAGGGAGAGGAAAGATAATCCCCCCCCTAGCAAGGGGGAGAAAGAAAAGGATGGCCTCCACACGCTTGGAGGCCGAATCATCTAAGAAGGGGAAAGCCTCCCTTCCGGACGAATTCACCACCGCCACCGACAACAGCCCATAGTGGGATCCCAGGGTCAAGCCCCTGGCTAAATCGTGAGTACACAAAACCCGGACACATTCGTATATCCAGACTCACTATCGCATAGCGTTAACGTATTGACTCATGCATTTTGCAGTCCGGCCAGGTCCCACATCGAGCAATCCTCCTCGGAGGATTCACTGGGCTCGGACACGATGGACAGCGGGACTCTCCCGACGGCCTCCTCCCCCAAACACGTGGACAACACTTAGGTGTTGTCCCAAAGGGGCCCAGGCCAAGGAGGAGTTGGGGAGACCGTCAAGGCGGCACCAGAGGGTCAAACCTCGGCAGTCGGACACATGGGGGAGGAGACCCCCATGGTTACTAACGGCGGGGGCCATCTTGAATTCGGTGTTGGGGAACGTAGTAATTTCAAAAAATTTCCTACGCACACGCAAGATCATGGTGATGGCATAGCAACGAGAGGGGAGAGTGTTGTCCACATACCCTCGTAGACCGTAAGCGGAAGCGTTAGCACAACGCGGTTGATGTAGTCGTACGTCTTCACGATCCGACCGATCCAAGCACCGAACGTACGGCACCTCCGAGTTCAGCACACGTTCAGCTCGATGACGATCCCCGGGCTCCGATCCAGCAAAGCTTCGGGGATGAGTTCCGTCAGCACGATGGCGTGGTGACGATGATGATGTTTCTACCGGCGCAGGGCTTCGCCTAAACTCCGCGACGATATGACCGAGGTGGAATATGGTGGAGGGGGGCACCGCACACGGCTAAGGAACGATCCGTAGATGAACTTGTGTGTCTATGGGGTGCCCCTCGCCCCCGTATATAAAGGAGCCAGGGGGGAGGAGGCGGCCGGCCAAGGAGGGCGCGCCAAGGGGGGAGTCCTACTCCCACCGGGAGTAGGACTCCCTTCTTTCCTAGTTGGAATAGGAGAAGGGGGGAAAGAGGAGGAAGAGGGGAAGGAAAGGGGGGCGCCGCCCCCCTTCCCTTGTCCTATTCGGACTAGGAAGGGGAGGGGCGCGCGGCCCCCTCCTGCCTCCTTCCCTCTTCTCCCTCGAGGCCCATGTAGGCCCAATAACCCCCCGGGGGGTTCCGGTAACCTCCCGGTGCTCCGGTAAAATGCCGATTTCACCCGGAACGATTCCGATGTCCAAATATAGGCTTCCAATATATCAATCTTTATGTCTCGACCATTTCGAGACTCCTCGTTACGTCCGTGATCACATCCGGGACTCCGAACAAACTTCGGTACATCAAAACTTATAAACTCATAATAAAACTGTCATCGTAACGTTAAGCGTGCGGACCCTACGGGTTCGAGAACTATGTAGACTTGACCTAGAACTATTCTCGGTCAATAACCAATAGCGGAACCTGGATGCCCATATTGGTTCCTACATATTCTACGAAGATCTTTATCGGTCAAACCGCATAACAACATACGTTGTTCCCTTTGTCATCGGTATGTTACTTGCCCGAGATTTGATCGTCGGTATCCAATACCTAGTTCAATCTCATTACCGGCAAGTCTCTTTACTCGTTCCGTAATGCATCATCCCGTAACCAACTCATTTGGTCACATTGCTTGCAAGGCTTATAATGATGTGCATTACCGAGAGGGCCCAGAGATACCTCTCCGACAATCGGAGTGACAAAACCTAATCTCGAAATACGCCAACTCAACATGTACCTTCGGAGACACCTGTAGTACTCCTTTATAATCACCCAGTTACGTTGTGACGTTTGGTAGTACCCAAAGTGTTCCTCCGGTAAACGGGAGTTGCATAATTCTCATAGTTACAGGAACATGTATAAGTCATGAAGAAAGCAATAGCAATATACTAAACGATCAAGTGCTAGGCTAACGGAATGGGTCATGTCAATCACATCATTCTCCTAATGATGTGATCCCATTAATCAAATGACAACACATGTCTATGGTTAGGAAACATAACCATCTTTGATTAATGAGCTAGTCAAGTAGAGGCATACTAGTGACTATATGTTTGTCTATGTATTCACACATGTATCATGTTTCCGGTTAATACAATTCTAGCATGAATAATAAACATTTATCATGATATGAGGAAATAAATAATAACTTTATTATTGCCTCTAGGGCATATTTCCTTCAGTCTCCCACTTGCACTAGAGTCAATAATCTAGATTACATAGTAATGATTCTAACACCCATGGAGTCTTGGTGCTGATCATGTTTTGCTCGTGAGAGTGGCTTAGTCAACGGGTCTGCAACATTCAGATCCGTATGTATCTTGCAAATCTCTATGTCTCCCACTTGGACTTGGTCCCGAATGGAATTGAAGCGTCTCTTGATGTGCTTGGTCCTCTTGTGAAATCTGGATTCCTTTGCCAAGGCAATTGCACCAGTATTGTCACAGAAGATTTTCATTGGTCCCGATGCACTAGGTATGACACCTAGATCGGAAATGAACTCCTTCATCCAGACTCCTTCATTTGCTGCTTCCGAAGCAGCTATGTACTCCGCTTCACATGTAGATCCCGCCACGACGCTTTGTTTAGAACTGCACCAACTTACAGCTCCACCGTTTAATAAAAACACGTATCCGGTTTGCGATTTAGAATCGTCCGGATCAGTGTCAAAGCTTGCATCGACGTAACCATTTACGACTAGCTCTTTGTCACCTCCATATACGAGAAACATATCCTTAGTCCTTTTCAGGTATTTCAGGATGTTCTTGACCGCTGTCCAGTGATCCACTCCTGGATTACTTTGGTACCTTCCTGCCAAGCTTATTGCTAAGCATACGTCAGGTCTGGTACACAGCATTGCATACATGATAGAGCCTATGGCTGAAGCATAGGGAACATCTTTCATTTTCTCTCTATCTTCTGCTGTGGTCGGGCATTGAGTTTGACTCAACTTCACACCTTGTAGTACGGGCAAGAACCCTTTCTTTGCCTGATCCATTTTGAACTTTTTCAAAATTTTATCAAGGTATGTGCTTTGTGAAAGTCCTATTAAGCGTCTTGATCTATCTCTATAGATCTTGATGCCCAATATGTAAGCAGCTTCACCGAGGTCTTTCATTGAAAAACTTTTATTCAAGTATCCCTTTATGCTATCCAGAAATTCTATATCATTTCCAATTAATAATATGTCATCTACATATAATATCAGAAATGCTACAGAGCTCCCACTCACTTTCTTGTAAATACAGGCTTCTCCAAAAGTCTGTATAAAACCATATGCTTTGATCACACTATCAAAGCGTTTATTCCAACTCCGAGATGCTTGCACCAGTCCATAAATGGAACGCTGGAGCTTGCACACTTTGTTAGCACCTTTTGGATCTACAAAACCTTCTGGCTGCATCATATACAACTCTTCTTCCAGAAATCCATTCAAGAATGCAGTTTTGACATCCATTTGCCAAATTTCATAATTATGAAATGCAGCAATAGCTAACATGATTCGGACAGACTTAAGCATCGCTACGGGTGAGAAAGTCTCATCGTAGTCAACCCCTTGAACTTGTCGAAAACCTTTCGCAACAAGTCGAGCTTTATAGACAGTTATATTACCATCAGCGTCAGTCTTCTTCTTAAAAATCCATTTATTCTCAATGGCTTGCCGATCATCGGGCAAGTCAACCAAAGTCCATACTTTGTTTTCATACATGGATCCCATCTCAGATTTCATGGCCTCTAGCCATTTTGCGGAATCTGGGCTCATCATCGCTTCCTCATAGTTCGTAGGTTCATCATGGTCAAGCAACATGACTTCCAGAATTGGATTACCGTACCACTCTGGTGCGGATCTTACTCTGGTAGACCTACGAGGTTCAGTAGAAACTTGATCTGAAGTTTCATGATCAATATCATTAGCTTCCTCACTAATTGGTGTAGTTGTCACAGGAACCGGTTCTTGTGATGAACTACTTTCCAATAAGGGAGTAGATACAGTTATCTCATCAAGTTCTACTTTCCTCCCACTCACTTCTTTCGAGAGAAACTCCTTCTCTAGAAAGGATCCGATTTTAGCAACGAAAATCTTGCCCTCAGATCTGTGATAGAAGGTGTACCCAATAGTCTCTTTTGGGTATCCTATGAAGACACATTTCTCCGATTTGGGTTCGAGCTTATCTGGTTGAAGTTTCTTCACATAAGCATCGCAGCCCCAAACTTTAAGAAACGACAACTTTGGTTTCTTGCCAAACCATAGTTCATAAGGCGTCGTCTTAACGGATTTTGATGGTGCCCTATTTAACGTGAATGCGGCCGTCTCTAAAGCATAACCCCAAAACGATAGCGGTAAATCAGTAAGAGACATCATAGATCGCACCATATCTAGTAAAGTACGATTACGACGTTCGGACACACCATTTCGTTGTGGTGTTCCGGGTGGCGTGAGTTGCGAAACTATTCCGTGTTGTTTCAAGTGTAGACCAAACTCGTAACTCAAATATTCTCCTCCACGATCAGATCGTAGAAATTTTATTTTCCTGTTACGATGATTTTCTACTTCACTCTGAAATTCTTTGAACTTTTCAAATGTTTCAGACTTGTGTTTCATCAAGTAGATATACCCATATCTGCTCAAATCATCTGTGAAGGTGAGAAAATAACGATATCCGCCGCGAGCCTCAACATTCATTGGACCACAAACATCAGTATGTATGATTTCCAACAAATCAGTTGCTCGCTCCATAGTTCCGGAGAACGGCGTTTTAGTCATCTTGCCCATGAGGCACGGTTCGCAAGTACCAAGTGATTCATAATCAAGTGATTCCAAAATCCCATCAGTATGGAGTTTCTTCATGCGCTTTACACCGATATGACCTAAACGGCAGTGCCACAAATAAGTTGCACTATCATTATTAACTCTGCATCTTTTGGTTTCAACACTATGAATATGTGTATCACTACTATCGAGATTTAATAAAAATAGACCACTCTTCAAGGGTGCATGACCATAAAAGATATTACTCATATAAATAGAACAACCATTATTCTCTGATTTAAATGAATAACCGTCTCGCATCAAACAAGATCCAGATATAATGTTCATGCTTAACGCTGGCACCAAATAACAATTATTTAGGTCTAAAACTAATCCCGATGGTAGATGTAGAGGTAGCGTGCCGACCGCGATCACATCGACTTTGGAACCATTTCCCACGCGCATCGTCACCTCGTCCTTAGCCAATCTTCGCTTAATCCGTAGTCCCTGTTTCGAGTTGCAAATATTAGCAACAGAACCAGTATCAAATACCCAGGTGCTACTGCGAGCATTAGTAAGGTACACATCAATAACATGTATATCACATATACCTTTGTTCACTTTGCCATCCTTCTTATCCGCCAAATACTTGGGGCAGTTCCGCTTCCAGTGTCCAGTCTGCTTGCAGTAGAAGCACTCAGTTTCAGGCTTAGGTCCAGACTTGGGTTTCTTCTCTTGAGCAGCAACTTGCTTGCTGTTCTTTTTGAAGTTCCCCTTCTTCTTCCCTTTGCCCTTTTTCTTGAAACTGGTGGTCTTGTTAACCATCAACACTTGATGCTCCTTCTTGATTTCTACCTCCGCGGCTTTTAGCATTGCGAAGAGCTCGGGAATAGTCTTGTTCATCCCTTGCATATTATAGTTCATCACGAAGCTCTTGTAGCTTGGTGGCAGTGATTGAAGAATTCTGTCAATGACACTATCATCAGGAAGATTAACTCCCAGTTGAATCAAGTGATTATTATACCCAGACATTTTGAGTATGTGTTCACTGACAGAACTATTCTCCTCCATCTTGCAGCTGTAGAACTTATTGGAGACTTCATATCTCTCAATCCGGGCATTTGCTTGAAATATTAACTTCAACTCCTGGAACATCTCATATGCTCCATGACGTTCAAAACGTCGTTGAAGACCCGGTTCTAAGCCGTAAAGCATGGCACACTGAACTATCGAGTAGTCATCAGCTTTGCTCTGCCAGACGTTCTTAACGTCGTCAGTTGCATCAGCAGCAGGCCTGGCACCCAGCGGTGCTTCCAGGACGTAACTTTTCTGTGCAGCAATGAGGATAATCCTCAGGTTACGGACCCAGTCCGTGTAATTGCTACCATCATCTTTCAACTTTGCTTTCTCAAGGAACGCATTAAAATTCAACGGAACAACAGCACGAGCCATCTATCTACAAACAAACATAGACAAGCAAAATACTATCAGGTACTAAGTTTCATGATAAATTTAAGTTCAATTAATCATATTACTTAAGAACTCCCACTTAGACAGACATCTCTCTAGTCATCTAAGTGATCACGTGATCCAAATCAACTAAACCATGTCCGATCATCACGTGAGATGGAGTAGTTTCAATGGTGAACATCACTATGTTGATCATATCTACTATATGATTCACGCTCGACCTTTCGGTCTCCGTGTTCCGAGGCCATATCTGTATATGCTAGGCTCGTCAAGTATGACCTGAGTATTCCGCGTGTGCAACTGTTTTGCACCCGTTGTATTTGAACGTAGAGCCTATCACACCCGATCATCACGTGGTGTCTCAGCACGAAGAACTTTCGCAACGGTGCATACTCAGGGAGAACACTTCTTGATTATTAGTGAGAGATCATCTTAAAATGCTACCGTCAATCAAAGCAAGATAAGATGCATAAAGGATAAACATCACATGCAATCAATATAAGTGATATGATATGGCCATCATCATCTTGTGCTTGTGATCTCCATCTTCGAAGCACCGTCGTGATCACCATCGTCACCGGCGCGACACCTTGATCTCCATCGTAGCATCGTTGTCGTTACGCCATCTATTGCTTCTACGACTATCGCTACCGCTTAGAGATAAAGTAAAGCAATTACAGGGCGTTTGCATTTCATACAATAAAGCGACAACCATATGGCTCCTGCCAGTTGCCGATAACTTCGGTTACAAAACATGATCATCTCATACAATAAAATATAGCATCACGTCTTGACCATATCACATCACAACATGCCCTGCAAAAACAAGTTAGACGTCCTCTACTTTGTTGTTGCAAATTTTACGTGGCTGCTACGGGCTTTAGCAAGAACCGTTCTTACCTACGCATAAAAACCACAACGATAGTTCGTCAAGTTGGTGCTGTTTTAACCTTCGCAAGGACCGGGCGTAGCCACACTCGATTCAGCTAAAGTGAGAGAGACAGACACCCGCCAGCCACCTTTAAGCACGAGTGCTCGTAACGGTGAAACCAGTCTCGCGTAAGCGTACGCGTAATGTCGGTCCGGGCCGCTTCATCTCACAATACCGCCGAACCAAAGTATGACATGCTGGTAAGCAGTATGACTTGTATCGCCCACAACTCACTTGTGTTCTACTCGTGCATATAACATCAACGCATAAAACCTAGGCTCGGATGCCACTGTTGGGGAACGTAGTAATTTCAAAAAAATTCCTACGCACACGCAAGATCATGGTGATGGCATAGCAACAAGAGGGGAGAGTGTTGTCCACATACCCTCGTAGACCGTAAGCGGAAGCGTTAGCACAATGCGGTTGATGTAGTCGTACGTCTTCACGATCCGACCGATCCAAGCACCGAACGTATGGCACCTCCAAGTTCAGCACACGTTCAGCTCGATGATGATCCCCAGGCTCCGATCCAGCAAAGCTTCGGGGATGAGTTCCGTCAGCACGACGGCGTGGTGACGATGATGATGTTTCTACCGGCGCAGGGCTTCGCCTAAACTCCGCGACGATATGACTGAAGTGGAATATGGTGGAGGGGGGCACCGCACACGGCTAAGGAACGATCCGTAGATCAACTTGTGTGTCTATGGGGTGCCCCTCGCCCCCGTATATAAAGGAGCCAGGGGGGAGGAGGCGGCCGGCCAAGGAGGGCACGCCAAGGGGGGAGTCCTACTCCCACCGGGAGTAGGACTCCCTTCTTTCCTAGTTGGAATAGGAGAAGGGGGGAAAGAGGAGGAAGAGGGGAAGGAAAGGGGGGGCGCCGCCCCCCTTCCCTTGTCCTATTCGGACTAGCAAGGGGAGGGACGCGCGGCCCCCCCTGCTTCCTTCCCTCTTCTCCCTCGAGGCCCATGTAGGCCCAATAACCCCCCGGGGGGGTTCCGGTAACCTCCCGGTGCTCCGGTAAAATGCCGATTTCACCCGAAACAATTCCGATGTCCAAATATAGGCTTCCAATATATCAATCTTTATGTCTCGACCATTTCGAGACTCCTCGTTACGTCCGTGATCACATCCGGGACTCCGAACAAACTTCGGTACATCAAAACTTATAAACTCATAATAAAACTGTCATCGTAACGTTAAGCGTGCGGACCCTACGGGTTCGAGAACTATGTAGACATGACCTAGAACTATTCTCGGTCAATAGCCAATAGCGGAACCTGGATGCCCATATTGGTTCCTACATATTCTACGAAGATCTTTATCGGTCAAACCGCATAACAACATACATTGTTCCCTTTGTCATCGGTATGTTACTTGCCCGAGATTTGATCGTCGGTATCCAATACCTAGTTCAACCTCATTACCGGCAAGTCTCTTTACTCGTTCCGTAATGCATCATCCCGTAACCAACTCATTTGGTCACATTGCTTGCAAGGCTTATAATGATGTGCATTACCGAGAGGGCTCAGAGATACCTCTCCGACAATCGGAGTGACAAAACCTAATCTCGAAATACGCCAACTCAACATGTACCTTCGGAGACACCTGTAGTACTCCTTTATAATCACCCAGTTACGTTGTGACATTTGGTAGTACCCAAAGTGTTCCTCCGGTAAACGGGAGTTGCATAATTCTCATAGTTACAGGAACATGTATAAGTCATGAAGAAAGCAATAGCAATATACTAAACGATCAAGTGCTAGGCTAACGGAATGGGTCATGTCAATCACATCATTCTCCTAATGATGTGATCCCATTAATCAAATGACAACACATGTCTATGGTTAGGAAACATAACCATCTTTGATTAATGAGCTAGTCAAGTAGAGGCATACTAGTGACTATATGTTTGTCTATGTATTCACACATGTATTATGTTTCCGGTTAATACAATTCTAGCATGAATAATAAACATTTATCATGATATGAGGAAATAAATAATAACTTTATTATTGCCTCTAGGGCATATTTCCTTCATTCGGCCCCCAGCCGGACATAGTTCCGGAGACCAACACGGCTTCGAATTCAGGCAGGCAACCTCCTTTAACAGAAGGGGGTGCGCCTGTTCCACCGGCGACCTCTGTTCAGCCAGAGGTGTCGGATACCTTATCAGCAGCGCTGAAGAACGCTTCCATCATTGAAGAACACTATGCCCTTATGGGTGTGGTGATTGAGAAGATTCAGTCTGCCGAAAGCGAGCTGGCTGAAGCCTGCACCAGCCTTCTAACATGTTTTGTGGTAAGTTGTGAGGTTTAAAGAGTGTCATAGTATAGATAGTAGCCCCTGATACACTGTTCGGTGTTCGAAAAGAAAAGCCAGACATAGGATCAAATATATGCTCGCAGGAGACTTACCATGCAATACCTTTTTTTGTCTAAGCAGGCGCCTTTATTGACTGCCACCTCTCATACTGCAGAAGTCTCCGGACTGAAGCAGAGTCTGGAGC
Organism: Triticum aestivum; assembly: GCF_018294505.1. Taxonomy (NCBI): domain Eukaryota; kingdom Viridiplantae; phylum Streptophyta; class Magnoliopsida; order Poales; family Poaceae; genus Triticum; species Triticum aestivum. The sequence goes on along the minus strand of NC_057807.1, from coordinate 494,779,292 downwards.
GGGCCGAAAAAGAGCTCGGCCAAGTGAAGAAGCAGTTGGAGGATAACCAAGGTATGCAAAACCTTGTTTGCATTCAGTACGAATGAATGATTGAATGCGACGAAAAAAATGTCGTGATGTGTATTAGGAGCGATGACCAAAGTCGAGGATCTTAGGAAGGCAGTGGTTGAGGCCGAGAAGAAGGCAACCAAGGAGCAGGGCATTCGTGAAAAGCACGAGGCCAGGGTCATTGAAGTTCAACAAGAGCTCCAAGAGGCCGTGAGGAGGTGCGAGACCTTGGAGCAGAGTTTGACGGATAAAGAATCTGAACTCATCAAGGCTCGTCAAGTCACACACGATGCCCGGGGCGAAGCCCAAGGCGCCCTCCAAGAAATCCAGGAGGCCGAAAAGATCGCGACAGGTAAGGCTTTTTCTATGAAAAGCAAGTATGCGAAGGAAAGATTCCTTTCACTGACCCGAATTCAGAGTTCTCCGGGGGCGTTTGCGGATCTGCCGCGCAGCGTATCTGATGCCGCACAATTCTACTGAGCCGAAGAAGGGAGCTCTACGGAGAAGCTGTTCTGGTCGCAATATCTTGCGCCAGAACATCCAACGCCCTTTATCGATCAGCTGAAACAGCTGGTCGAGCTGCATAGGGCGGCCGAACTAGCCATGAAGGATTTGATTATCTAGCTGTGGCCCACCGAGGTGATTCCCAGCAGCTACTTCGGGATCGTGAAGCGGCTCATTAGTGCCTGCCCTCGGCTTGACGCCATCAAGCGGTCGATCTGTATTGAAGGTGCGCGAATGGCTTTTGCCCGCGCCAAGGTGCACTGGGCGAAGATGGATGCTGTAAAGCTGATGATCGAAGGACCGCCTGCAGGGAAGGAGCACCGCAAGCCCGAGTTGTATTATGACAGTGTCCTGAAGGGATCCCGCCTTGTGGCGGAGCAATGTGCCAAGGATATTATATTCCCATGAATACATTCATGTTATCATGTGGTGTAATATGGAACAAGGTCGTTATGTAATATAATGCTTGTTATTTAAAAAATTTACCTCCTGTGCGACCGTTTTTATATTAATTCTGAGAGTTGGCCAGTCGTCGGCTTCTGCCCCCACATAGGAAGTGCTGGGGTGTTCGGGATAAATCTAAACACTCTTTACCCCAATTTTGGGTCCTTGAAGGAGGTGTTTAGCGCAACGAACCAGGCAATCAGACTATAAGGCTTTATCACCCTCACTTAGCCATAGGAGTTTGACAAAAGAAAGGTAGGCGCAGCCCCTAGTGTTCGGAAGACCAAACTTGGGGTTCTATAAACACCTGATCGGATAAGAACCGATCCATCGCATGATGCATTAGTTGTCGCATAATGAGGAATAAATTGCTAAAGATTTTATGACCTCTCGAACAGCTGACCAGCTCTCGCCGCATCATGACAGTCAGTTTTTGGCTTTCTCTAATGAGGTGCTCGTCCGGAAGAACTGGGACACAATCGCAGTAGTTCTCCCTTTACTACCCTAGCCGATATAGCGGAACATAGGGTAGCAAGCACAGGAGCCGGGCAACCCAACTATTGACCCAAGACATGATTCGAAGCCGATGCATATAATGCTATAAGTTCGGGGTGCCGAACGACCGTGAAGGTGTTCGGACTTTCTTGTCGTATTATGGGTACAACGAAGCCCCTGGCGTATTAAGGCGTACCAGAGTGTACGGCTGCTACTTGACAAAAAATATCAATAAAGAAGAACAACAAGTGAACGTCATATCAAGCCGCATATTGTAATTGAATAATACATCAAAGTGTATGGGTACAAGTAGTGCGATAAAAAGAAATATGACTTTAGAACCAGCTGAGACCAGGGGGAGTTGTATGCGGATCCAGAGAATAAAAGGATGATCATCAAGGGGGAATATCTAGGGATTCCCTTGCATGTTCGAGCTGTTTCCCTCCTTGGTATGTCCGTCCCTTCATAGGTCCGGTCGCCAGGTCGCCAGTGATGGCCTAAACAAAAATGAACCTGAAAAGAAAATGTAAAAAATGTTTGTGTGTCCCGGAGCGGTTGAGCCGCATTGTGGGACACAACCTAGCTGTGCCTCTCTCTGTCGCTGAACTGGTTAGTTGAGCTCTTGACGAGCTGGGCTATCCTGCGGCAGGGTATTTTGGACTCTTTTGACAGTGTCCGGGAGCTTGGCCGTCGAATTGAGGTTCGACTGAAAGAGGCTGCTTTGTGCTTCTGCTGCTAGGGCGGCGGTGTGCTCTTCGGTACGGAGGGAGCGTTTCGTGTTTCCATTTACTGTTATGATGCCACGTGGACCGGGCATCTTAAGCTTAAGATAAGCGTAGTGTGGCACCACATTGAATCGAGCAAATGCGGTTCGTCCGAGCAGTGCGTGATAGCCGCTGTGGAAAGGGACGATATCAAAGATTAACTCTTTGTTACGGAAATTATCCGGGGATCCGAAGACCACTTCCAAAGTGACTGAGCCTATACAACAGGCCTCAACACCTGGTATGACACCTTTAAAGGTGGTTTTGGTGGGTTTGATCCTTGAGAGATCGGTACCGATCTTGCGCACTGGACGTGCCCGGATTGTTTCTTTTGAATGGTTTCTTCCTTTGACCGGTCTTAGAGCCGCTGAATCCGGCGTTGACAGCCGTGTCTTCGGTGCTATCGCCGTTGTTTCAACGCTTGTGTTTGCTGTGTCGGGGCTTGCTGTTGTTATCTCTGGATTTTAGAAGTTCCAGGTTTACTTGAGGTGCTGTTGCTACGAGCTAGCCAGCTGTCCTCGCCCACACAGAAGTGGGTCATAAGCGTCGTAAGGGCTGCCATGGATCTCGGATTCTCTTGTCCGAGGTGTCAGGCAAGCCATTCGTCACAGATGTTATGCTTAAAGGCCGATAGGGCTTCGGCATCCGGACAGTCGAAGATTTGGTTCTTTTTAGTTAAGAACCGAGTCCAGAATTTCCTGGCTGACTCTCCGGGCTGTTGGATTATATGACTTAAGTCATCAGTGTCCGGAGGTCGGACATAAGTGCCCTGGAAGTTGGCAAGGAATGCGTCTTCCAGGTTCTCCCAACTGCCAATAGAGTTTTCGGGCAGACTGTTCAACCAGTGCCGAGCTGGTCCCTTGAGTTTTAGCGGGAGATATTTGATGGCATGAAGATCATCACCGCAAGCCATATCAATGCGGAGAAGGAAGTATTCGATCCATACCGCGGGATCTGTTGTCCCATCATAAGATTCGATGTTTACGGGTTTAAACCCTTCTGGGAATTCATGTTCCATTACTTCATCAGTGAAGCATAGGGGGTGTGCGGCGCTTCTATGTCAGGCTACGTTGCGACGCAGTTCGGATGGAGCTGGTGTGCTGTATTCGGCCCGGACAGGTTTGTATTTAGTATATCCGGCGTGGCGGTCGTCGTCGCGCGTTGGGGCGCGCCCCCGTGATCCGTAGATCGATCTGGGTTGTCCTGCTTTGTTTTCCAAGTCATACCCAGGTCATGTGTGTATCCCCGAGCTTTTGTGTTTCTATTTGTTCGGCGACGGGGTGCAGGCTGGTGTTCGGCCTGATACGCCGCTTTATCTCGGACACGCGGTGGTTGGTCAGCCGTATCATTGCTACCTCTTGAGCATGCGTTGGTTTTTCCCTTGAAGAGGAAAGGGTGATGCAGCAAAGTAGCGTAAGTATTTCCCTCAGTTTTGAGAACCAAGATATCAATCTAGTAGGAGGCTCCTCCCAAGTCCCACGCGCCTACACAAACAAACAAGAACCTCGCAAAAAATGCGATAAAGGGGTTGTCAATCCCTTCACGGTAACTTGCGAAAGTGAGATCTGATAGAGATAATAAGATAAGATAAATATTTTTGGTATTTTTATGATATAGATTGGAAAATAAAAGATGCAAATAAAAGTAGATGGAAAGCTCGTATGATAAAAGATAGACCCAGGGGCCATAGGTTTCACTATAGGCTTCTCTCAAGATAGCAAAATTATTACGGTGGGTGAACAAATTACTGTCGAGCAAATGATAGGAAAGTGCATAGTTATGAGAATATCTAGGCATGATCATGTATATAAGCATCATGTCCGCAGCAAGTAGATCGAAACGATTCTGCATCTACTACTATTACTCCACACATCGACCGACTCCTGCCTGCATCTAGAGTATTAAGTTCATAAGAATAGCGCAACGCATTAAACAAGATGACATGATGTGGAGGGATAAACTCAAGCAATATGATATAAACCCCATCTTTTTATCCTCGATGGCAACAATACAATACATGCCTTGCTGCCCCTGCTGTCACTGGGAAAAGACACCGCAAGATTGAACCCAAAGCTAAGAACTTCTCCCATTGCAAGAAAGATCAATCTAGTAGGCCAAATCAAACTGATAATTCGAAGAGACTTGCAGAGATAACCAATCATACATAAAAGAATTTAGAGGACATTCAAATATTTCTCATAGATAAACTTGATCATAAACCCACAATTCATCGGATCTCGACAAACACACCGCAAAAAGAGTTACATCGAATAGATCTCCAAGAAGAGGAAGGAGAACTTTGTATTGAGAATCAAAGAGAGAGAAGAAGCCATCTAGCTAATAACTGTGGACCCGAAGGTCTGTGGTAAACTACTCACAACTCATCGGAGAGGCCTTAGAGATGATGTAGAGGCCCTCCGTGGTCGATTCCCCCTCCGGCGAAGCGCCGGTGAAGGCTCAAAGATGGGATCTCGCGGATACAGAAGGTTGCGGTGGTGGAATTTGGTTTTCATGGTGCTCCTGAATGGTTTCGGGTTACGTAGATATAAATAGGAGGAAGAAGTAGGTCGGTGGATGCTCGAGGGGCCCACGAGGGTGGGGCCCACGAGGGTGGGGCCGCATCCTCCCCCTTTGGGCGCGCTGGGCACCCTCGTGGCTGCCTCGTTCGTTGCTTGACGTCCACTCCAAGTCTCCTAGTTTGCATTTGTTCCAAAAATATCACTCCCGAAGGTTTCATACCGTTTGGACTCCGATTGATATTCCTTTTCTTCGAAACACTAAAATAGGCAAAAAAAACAGCAATTCGGGCTGGGCCTCCGGTTAGTAGGTTAGTCCCAAAAATGATATAAAAGTATAAAGTAAAGCCCATAAACATCCAAAACGGGTAATATAATAGCATGGAACAATCAAAAATTATAGATACGTTGGAGACGTATCAAGCATCCCCAAGCTTAATTCCTGCTCGCCCTCGAGTAGGTAATTGATAAAAATAGAATTTTGATGTGGAATGCTACCTAGCATAATTCTCAATGTAATTTTCTTTATTGTGGCATGAATGTTCAGATCCAAATGATTCAAAATAAAAGTTCATATTGACATGATAAACAATAATACTTCAAGCATACTAACAAAGTAATCATGTCTTCTCAAAATATCATGGCTAAAGAAAGCTATCCCTACAAAATCATATAGTCTGGCTATGCTCTATCTTCACTAGATGACCCGTTGCGCCAATGGCGCAAAGGCCGAATGCAAGCCAAGTATTGTAAGAATGAGCATATATTTCTTTTATTATGGTTGTTTCAAAAGCATATCACACAACAGTCTAAGCAATAAATAACCGATAGTTAAATGCAGAAGATGATCTTAGGGGATTACATAAGATCCAAAAGGATGATAAACACAGAAGTCTTGGTAGGCATTTATACTAATATTAAGTTATATAGCAAGGAGATCTTGCAACTTGCTTATATTGAGTACATGATGAGGTGCAGTCTCTTGGAAATGCATTTGAAGGCGAAAGCATATGCTTGTCCTTTGTTCATGCTAGGTGACTTGTTGCGTCCATGGCGCAAAAGGCGAGAGCGAGCAAGTATTTAAACCATGCATATGATATTGATCAAGAACCAACTTAATAAATACTTATTTTTCATTGAAATCATACCAACGGCCATGCTAGCGCCCATAGTTCATGCCGGCGGCCATGCCTGCAGCCAACATACATGCAAGCCTAAAAAACAAAATGTGGCTCATGCTATCACACTTGCCAACACACACAAAAAAGGTGGTTCAAGCACGCCATACATCTTGGTTGTGGGCATGCTGGCACACTTGTCGGCATATAAAAAAGATGGCGCTCTCCGTCATAGATCAATCATCAAGCTTGAGCATCTCCCTCTGCATCTTCTCAAACCAAGGCCTCTTTCTCGGGGACACCGTGCTCAAGTGCACAGTAATGATCTTCACCTCCATCATGCAAGGGAGCGCCACTTCTTTTGTTTTGGTCTTGGCTTTGACAGCCTCGATCTCTAGCTTCTTCGCTTGCATGTCTGTCTCCATCTCTAGCTTCGTCGCGTGCATCTTCGCCTCAATCTCGATCTTCTTCGCTCGCATCTCCGCCACTATCTCGAGCTTCTTCGCTCGCATCTCCATGTAGGCCTTCATTTACTCTTCTTTTGGCGGCCTTCTGTTGGGCAGCGGCGCCCGCCGCAGCTTCCAGCTTGTCGGCATGCACCTGCCTCCGGCCAGCCCTCTTGGTGGAACGACCCGTCGCACGTCCATTAGCACCTTCTTGGGCGGCGCCCCCTTTTTGCGGACGACGCGGCGAGGTCGACGACGTCGTCGGGGTTTGACGCGTCGCCCATGGCAAGTGGCCGGGAGAGCAAGCGGGCGGGAGGTTTTCTGGGGAAGGAAGGGAAATGGGGGTGGATGTACCATAGACTGGTGGTCCAAGGGGTTGGCAAGGGCGTGCATCGCACGCATACACGCTGTGTCCGCGCCGACGCAAATCCGGCCCGAATTTGGGTCTGAAATGGGCCGCGCACAGACATTACAAAGAGCGGACGCTCGTCCGTTTGCGTCGGCGCGTCGAGCCGCGAATTGTGCCAGTTTCGATCCAAACGAACACGGGTGGGCAGTTTGGGTCGGCGTGTTGGAGTTGCTCTAACATTCCTAGGAGTGACATTGCAGGGCACCGAAGTAAACCAACAATTAATAAAGAGAAGTGAGTTCATATCATGTAGGTTTAGCAACGTATCAGCACACATCAGCATTTATTTTTCTGAGATACTCTATTTCACCAGGATGCTCTATTACTGAGTGATGCACATACTATTTATACTTGGCAGCTAGGCATGCTAATACGCCTTCGCGGACAAAAGGGTAACATGTATGCACTGTTTGTCCGTTAATATATATCTTTGCACGGAAAAAATGCAAAAGAAATTTGAAGACTATCCATAGAATAACACTTCGGTGTCACTATCTAAAATATTTCATCAACATAAATCATCTATCCTCATTAGTATGCAGTATACCATCTGTCATAGCTGGAAAGGGACGATACGAATCCTAGCCAATCTGATCAGAACAAGAGTTTTCGGAGTAGCCACTGCTCTACTTGATTCCAGCTTTAACTACGGGTTGATTGAAGTTTTTAACACTGGGATAGGGGCTTCAGTCTTTGAGCTTCAGCCAGTAGGATTTTCTGTCGAAACAACCAAAACATCGTCCTCTCGCCTGATCTTGGCTGCACCTCGAATATATCAGACTATGGAAGTAGAATCAGCAATCAATAAGGCCTTGTATGATCAGACTACGGTCTTAGTCGATGCCACACGTATGATTTGTTTCATCCCAAAGAAGAAACAACATATGATTTGGCATTCAGCTTCTAAAAATATATAATAGTTAATAAACCGAGGCCCTACCAATCAATAATTTTATCTCCAGAAGTCCTTTACTTTGAGGTGAGTTAAGAGAGAAAAATATTGTATGTTTCCATATGCAGTTTTGCAGTGAATTTCAGTTACAACCAAAGCTCCTTAATAAATAATTTCTTGGTTGTAACTAAATATACCAGGGCTGAAACCAACAAACCTTGTGTAGATGGAAGAGCTGTGGTCTTTCCGCCTAAATTAAGGCGGTGCCTTGATGTTAGCTGTCGACCATCAACTACTACACCACTTGACCGTGCCGGTTGTGTTGGATGGAAGAGAATGTGTGAAGCTTAGGAGATAAAAATCCTTCATCAACCAGATACTACGTCTCCAAATCCCCAACCAATAAGGAATAATTTTACACTGAGGGTACCAACAATCTGAATAAAATGATTTCCAGTTCACTTGTGTGCTAATCTAATATATAATGTTGTTCAGTTGTTAAGTTCAGAAAATTAGGGATATATAGCGGAAACAGAGGAGGTTCAGATTAAGTTAACTCTGTTGGGTCATCAGTCCGGGGTATTAACTCCTGATCAGCACCTTCAGCAACAACGACCACAACATGCCCCTTCTTCTTTATCCGTTCATACAGGAACTCAAACAGGCTTCCCTTCCCTTCAACGTGGAAATCAATCTCAAGATTCACAGCAGTCAACATCTCGGCTGCTCAGGGTGGCATGAAGAGTAATGTGTCATGTGCTCCTTCCCGTAAGTTTGACAAGACCAATGCCATTCACAGCGCTCACAGCCTCCACATGTGCCGGTTGATCGCATGCTGAGTAATCTCCACTGCAGTTTGGAACACAAACGACCTGTCTATGATGCCGATGTCCACAGTTTTGGGGATCCATGTAATGGATATCCTCAAACCATGCCGTTTAATCTCTTTGAATATCGCCACTGCTCCTCTCATGGTTCCTTCCCCGCCAATCGCATAGACCTATGAATTGTCATAAAAGGAATATTCAGATAGGATATTAAGATTAAGGCCTCAAGAACAGGACCAATTGGCATGTGAACCAGCACATTTAACATGGTACTTAATTATTTTTTTGGCAATAAAAACATGGAGCTGGGCCCATATACACCAGAAGCTCAGCTTGTTTTGTGAAAAAGGCAAAACCAGTTACTTATATGCCTAACGGACCACCAAATAAAACACAGCCTCCTCTACATGCCAATAGTTCCAAGAAAAAGCAAATTTAAATGCAGATAAGTATAGCACCTCGGATCTGTACAATTGCAAATACACAATTGACAATCCCAATTCTTCTTCTTCACTTCATCCTTGGATATGTATACGTCATGTTGAAAAACTAATATATTAGCAAATTTAAATGTGAGTGGCAGAGAAAGTAACAGGAAAATAGAGAGCACATCCACAAGATTTCTTACAGTCCAGGAACGCAAAAAGCAGAGAAAAGCATGGCCCATCAAGGGTCTACAGCAAACAACAAGTAAACATCAGCGGCTTTGCCTATCTAGCTAAACAATTTTTTCTTTGTTCTTTTCTTTTTGCTCAATTTTGTAAAAGAACAATCAACTAAAAAAATAAGTCACCAACATATAGAGTACACTTAAAAAAAAGAACTCACCCATACTGAAATAGTTCCAAAACAACAGCAAAAAATATGTGATGGCATGCTTTGGCTAATGCGAGGAAATTGAGTTTCAGTTTGATATGGATGTCTCATGGAGTGGCACTATCACTGGGGAGTTTTTGTTGTGATTCTTCAGCATGCTCTTGAAGGCGGTCCTAAGAAACCAATATGAATAACTTCTAGGTACATATCATGATAAGTAAATGAGATATAGACAGAACTACCTCAGGTGATGGTGCGTTTGGCATTGCCGTCGTCATCAGAAAGCAGCATTGGTGCATTATACAACCTGGTTCCTAACCAAGACAGAAAGTAACAGCAAACGTAAACCCATCCGACAACAGCAATGGAGAGACTTATGTATCCAGTAAGGCAATGGACAGGGCTGGTTCATAATACATACATGCACACGAGCTTAGATTTCAGTGTAAGCTACAAACAGGGAATAAATAATTGTGCAATGTTAAAATTAAATAGAGAGAAGGGAAAAGATTGATTAGTAACCTGGCCTAAAACTTAGATTCTGCGTGATGTTGCTTTGTTCATTAGTGAACTTTTGGGATGCTGGCCTGAATAAATTGGGATTACATAGGACCATAAGTATGCAGTTCTTGAGAGCTAAAATTGATCCATAATTCCATGTCTACGGATGCAACAATTCAGCTTAGACATCCAATCGTAGTTAGGTTCAGGTTCAGTCTATTTCATATAGCTAGCAAAAGCAAGTGGAAGGCCTCCACCCGGAACTACTTGTTTGCATGTGCTCTGACTAAACTGAACAAGATCACTTGTATCTCTGAAATGTACTACACTCTTATTTTCTGCATAACAATTTTGTGACATCCATACACAAACATACCTGTATGCCAATAACCAAACCTGATCGACATAATCCGCTGATAGATGCAAATTGCATTGACACAAACTGGAGCCCACACAAGTGCCAAAAGTAGCACGTGTGTATGGCAAAGCTTCGAGAACATCCAGTATTCCCGCTGAGAGCATGAGCAGATCCATGTCCGAGCCTCCATCGTTGTAATCTGGTATCCCATTCTCATCCTTGCCTGACCTTTGTCCTCCCAAAATCAAATTGTCCTGAACCAAAACAGAAAGAATTCGATTCATTTACTTTTAGCAACATGTAACAGAAAGCCTACTAAATCTTCCTTTGGTGGAATCTACACTTTCATCTACCCAGAAAGGAACAATTTTGCACAATAAAGAACACAGACGTCAAGGACTAATATAAATTAAGTGAGATCTTCGTTCCAAAAATAAGTGAAATTAACATGTCATACATATCTGCTCCTTAGTATAAGTAACTACTCCTACTTAATGCCCAACAGTACAGTCTTAGAAAAATGAAGGGAAAAGGGATAAGTTTAGAACTGAAGTATGCTTGAAGCCCAACAGTATAGTATGTCTGAAGCCAACAATCCAATGACCCTGCATAAGAAATAATTATTGAATATTTTTCTGACCTGATGCAGGGTCATGGGATTGTTGGCGGTTGAAAGACGGCGCAAGGTAGTTGCTCGTTGTATAAAATACACATCAAGAAAAGTCAACCCACTCATACTTCTACAATGGCAGGGGCAAATCAAAAATGGATAGAAGAATTAGGACAATCCTAAAATCTGGAATGCAAATTGCTTCTTCAAACAACTGGGCTTACTAACTCAATTATACACAGCCACACTTGCTCAGAGATTAGATAAATCACAGGTGTAAGCAATATAAAGAGGCTCAGACATTAAATAAAACAGGAATGTAAGAAATATGAAGTGCAGGTTTCTGTACACCTCACACATCTCATTTGTAGTGCACAAGTCGTCAGATGGTTCAAAGGGGGATATAATACAAAAGCAAGACAGGAATATAAGGTGCAGGTTTCTGTACACCTCACACTTATGATTTGTAGTGCACAGGTCATTGGATGGTTCAAAGGAGGATGAAATACAAAAGCAAGACAGGTTTAGGTAACACATTCAAGTGTGATTATTAATGTATCATCACACACTACAAAATATAATTATTGACTCGATAGCCGGACCTACCTCGGCATATCAAGAATAGCCTCAAATTCTGAAGAAATGAGGCATCATCAGGTCGGGGGGTAAGTATGCCAATGATCATATCCTCACAATTGATCTGGACTTTCTCTTTTTCCAACTAAACTGATAACTTTGTGTTATCTATCAGATACGAGAGGTAATAATACAACACCAAAAGTATCTCTTCTGGAATTCCATTCTTAGTAGTAACAATCTGGGAGAGAGAAACCATCTCATTTATATTTCCTTGAAGTATGAAAATACTGCAGTAATGTGAAGGAAAAATTCACAGAACCTGGAGTGCTCACCTAGGACTTAAAAAACATCTATTGCTCTCAACCTGTCCGCAGCATTCTAAAACTTCCACTCCCTGCAGCAAAAACAAAAGGAAACCACCAAACTGAGTATTGCATCAACAACGAAACAACAATCTAGAAAGGTAATGGAATTGAGGGCATGCCCCTACGAAGCTCCCATTTGAACAACTAAACCAGCAGCTGCAAAATTGTACATCATTAGACCCTGCTTCCTGCAAGCAATTCATCAAGCACTCCATGAGCACAAAAAAATGAATCATTAGGAGAGAGATGGAAAAGAGTGGTGGAGAGGATAAGCATACCTGCAGCAGAGCCCGCTGTAACCATTGGTGTAGGAACCGAACCTCCTCGACATCAAACCCTAGAAATGAAATAGAATGAAATTAATCAAGAGAGGAAGGAATCAGAACAAGGACCTCGCATGGGGAGGCAGAAGGCGGCGTTGTGCTCTAACGGATGGGGCTGGTAGGGAGGCCGAGACGAGGTCCTCATCAGTGAGCTGGAAAAGTTGGAGACGAGCAGGATGGTTCCAGACGCGGATCGAGGTGGTTCCGAAGGCGAGAGCACCTCCACGAGCGCCTCCATGGTGCAGCACATGCCGGAGCTCCACGAGCAGCTGCGGCGGGCATGGCGCGCCGGCACTCCGTGCTCTCCTGCGGGCTTGGCTCCTTCTCTAGCGCACCCCCTCTTCTCCACTTCACGTCCCTCCTCCTTCCTGGTTCTCCACTCGGCGGAGCGTCGGGAGTTGGCGAGGGCGGGGCCAAAGACGGGGAGGAGAGAGGGCGGCGGCTTGGGGGAGAGGCGACGGATTGAGGAGGAGGAGAGAAGGCGGGGATTGGGGGAGGCCGGGGAAAGAGGAGGCAGCGGATTGGGGGAAAGTGGAGCAAGCAGGACAAAAAGCGACGCCCACCCACGGGACCGACACATGGGCCCAGCGCGGCTGAAGCGCAAGGGCTGCTGCTGGGTGCTAGAAGAATGGTAAAAAATGCCCTGCCAACCCACGATCGCTCCTGCCAACCCATGTTCCATCGCTGCTGCTTTTTTCCACCGGAACAGGCACACACATCGTGTGGCTGCGAGGCTGGCCCACGGGCAAGGCTGGCCCATCCGTCATCAACTCTGACCTTATTACGCAGCGTATGCAAAAACGAACGTACAGATTTTCACCAGAGCGATGGAAGGTACACCGACAGTGGACACCCATGCATATCCTGCGAGCAGGATCGGTTTGAAACCGCGATGGCCCTAGATCGGCAGGTACTTTAGGAGGCTTTATATGTTAGATCACATAAAGTATTTAATCATGCATAATCCTGATGACAAGCCAAACAATTGTTTCATACTTTAGTATTCTCAAACTTTTTAACTTTCATGAAATACATGAGCGTGAGCCATGGAAATAGCACTATATGTGGAATAGAATGGTGGTTGTGGAGAAGACAAAAAAGAGAAAGATAGTCTCACATCAACTAGGCGTATCAACGGGCTATGGAGATGCCCATTAATATATATCAATGTGAGTGAGTAGGGATTGCCATGCAACGGATGCACTAGAGCTATAAATGTATGAAAGCTCAACAAAAAAACTAAGTGGGTGTGCATCCAACTTGCTTGCTCACGAAGATCTAGGGCGTTTTGAGGAAGCCCATCATTGGAATATACAAGCCAAGTTCTATAATGAAAAATTCCCACTAGTATATGAAAGTGATAACATAGGAGACTCTCTATTATGAAGATCATGGCGCTACTTTGAAGCACAAGTGTGGTAAAAGGATAGTAGCATTGTCCCTTTTCTCTTTTTCTCTCATTTTTTTTATCTGGCATTTTTTTATTTGGCCGTTCTCTCTCTTTTTTTTTGTAAAGACCGAAGTCTCATCCCGACTTGTGGGGGAATCATAGTCTCCATCATCCTTTCCTCATTTGGGACAATGCTCTAATAATGAAGATCATCACACTTTTATTTACTTACAACTCTAGATTACAACTCGATACTTAGAACAAGATATGACTCTATATGAATGCCTCCGGCGGTGTACCGGGATATGCAATGAACCAAGAGTGACATGTATGGAAATCATGAGGGTGAACTTGCCACAAATATAATGTCAACTACATGATCATGCAAGAGCAATATAACAATGATGATGCGTGACATAATAAACGGAACGGTGGAAAGTTGCATGACAATATATCTCGGAATGTCTATGGAAATGCCATAATAGGTACGTATGATGGCTGTTTTGAGGAAGATATGACTCATATCCTTATTGCAAAAATCTACAAGTCATCAAAAACCAAGAACTACGCGCATGCTCCTAGGGGGATAGATTGATAGGAAAAGACCATCGCTCGTCCCCGACCGCCACTCATAAGGAAGACAATCAATAAATAAATCGTGCTCCAACTTCATCACAAAGCGGTTCACCATACATGCATGCAATGGGAATCACAAACTTTAACACAAGTATTCCTTAAATTCATAATTACCCCACTAGCATGACTCTAATATCACCATACTCATATCTTAAAAAAATTATCAAGCATCAAATTGATCATAGCATCCAATTCACTTTCTATGATAGTTTTTATTATACCCAACTTGGACGCTCATCATTCTAGGATCAATTTTGTAACCATAGCAAATACCATGCTGTTCTAAAAGACTCTCAAAATAATATAAGTGAAGCATGAGAGATCAACAATTTCTACAAAATTAAGCCACTGCCGTGCTCTAAAAGATATAAGTGAAGCACTAGACCAAAAATTATCTAGCTCAAAAGATATAAGTGAAGCACATAGAGTATTCTAATAAATTCTAAATCATGTGGGTTTCTCCCAAAAGGTGTGTACAACAAGGATGAATGTGTTAATCTAAAAAGCAAAGACTCATATCATACAAGGCGCTCCAAGCAAAACACATATCATGTGGCGAATAAAAATATAGCTCCAAGTAAAGTTACCGATAGACGAAGACGAAAGAGGGGATGCCTTCCAGGGCATCCCCAAGCTTAGGCTTTTGGTTATCCTTGAATATCTTGGCGTGCCATGGGCATCCACAATCTTAGGCTCTTGCCACTCCTTATTCCATAGTCCATCAAATTACCCAAAACTTGAAAATTTCACAACACAAAACTCAACAAGAAATCTCATAAGCTCCGTTAGTGCAAGAAAGAAAAACCACCACTTAAGGTACTGTAATAAACTCATTATTTATTTATATTGGTGTTAAACCTACTGTATTCCAACTTCTATATGGTTCATACCCCCCCCCTCGATACTAGCCATAGATTCATCAAAATAAGCAAACAACACACTAAAAACAGAATCCGTCAAAAACAGAACATTCTGTAGCAATCTGTAACTTTCGAATACTTATGGAACCTTAAAACTCCTACCAAAATAGTAAGTCCTAATTAATTTGTCTATTGATCTACTGCAAAAAGAATCAACTCAAAATCACATTTCTGTGATTTATTGAGTTTTTTATCGTGAGCGCAAAGTTTTTGTCTTTCAGCAGAATCAAATTAACTTTCACCCAAGGTGATCCTATAGGTTCTACTTGGCACAAACACTAATTAAAACATAAAACCACATCTAACCAGAGGCTAGATTAATTATTTATTACTAAACAGAAGCAAAAAAGCAAGGAACAAAAATAAAACTGGGTTGCCTCCCAACAAGCGCTATCGTTTAACGCCCCTAGCTAGGCATAAAAGCGGGAATAGATCTAAGTATTGCCATCTTTAATTTTTAATTTCTTAGCGGAGTCATGCTCGAATCCGAGAGGTTCTTTATGTTTCCCTTCATATTCGAAAAATTTTAGATCTAAAGAATCCAACCACTTATTGCAAAGGGTAATCAACATATTCATGCGGTGAAGATGTCCGCTAATGCTCTTGAGGGGTTCAAGAGATTTTTGTAAAAAAATGTTACTTCGCAAATCTTTCCGAAAACTTGTGTTTCAACTTGGGTAGGATGCGCACCCATTTTTGAGATAGTGTTCCCACTATTCCCTCAATGATTCCATGCGCAACATTGGGATCAATTTTGATAAAGTTACCCTTGGCAATACAATCCAAGAGTTGTCTGTGAGACATATCTAGTCCAACATAAAAATTGTGAAGTAAAATCCTAAAATTCACCTCTAAGGTACAGTTACGATAAGATTCTATCATCCTATACCAAGCATCTTTTAAGTTTTCTCCTTGTCTTTGCTTGAAGTGAAGAACTTCAAACTCGGGAGACAAAGGAGCGGACAAAGGACTAGCCATAATAACGAGATAAACAACTGACACACGAGCACACAAGAGGCAAGCGAAAGAGAGAGGAGAATGGGAAAGAGAGGGCAAATAAAACGACAAGGGTGAAGTGGGGGAGAGGAATACGAGAGGCAAATGGCAAGTAATGTAATGCGAGGGAGATGAGTTTGTGATGGGTACTTGGTATGTCTTGATTTGAGCGAAGACCTCTGTAACGCCCTGGATCCGATGCGCCAGGTGTCTGCCAGCTATTCGCCGTCGTTGCCATGTCAGCTGCTTGCGTGTTGCATTTTGCCATGTCATCATCTGCATTTCATCTGCAAGTTTTTCAAAACTTGCATCCGTTCGGGTCCTCCCGGTTCTCTCCGTTGTCCGTTCGGAGTCCAGACCTCTCGCGCGTGCCCCATCGCCCCTCTCAGACCTTGTTTCGTGTGCGGGTGTTAAATGTTCTCGGAATGGCCCGAGGCTTGCCAAGTGGCCTTGGTATACCACCGGTAGACCGCCTGTCAAGTTTCGTGCCATTTGGAGTCCGTTTGATACTCCAACGGTTAACCGCGCAGCCCGAAACCCCCCTTTCTCTTTGCAGCCCAACACCCTTCCAAAGTAGCCCAAAACCCATCTAACTCCCCTCCATGCTCTCGGTCGTTCGATCACGACCGCGTGGCCGAAAACTGCTCCTCATTTGGACTCTCCTAGCTCCCAGAATCTATAAATAGGACCTCCCCCCGGATTTTTCCGCAGATGAAACCCTAGATCAATCGCCCCCGCCGCCACCGGACACGTTCGGCCGCGCCGGACGAAATCGCCGCCGCCCCGCAGCCACTGGCGTCGCGCCACGTATCCCTCAGCCCGCGCCTCCCTCTCTCTCCTCCGCGCGCCGCCGAAGCCCGCCGCGGCCCATCGCGGGCCCGCCAGGCCCGACCGCCGCCGCCGCGCGCCCGCAGGCGCCCCGCCGCCGCCGCGCGCCCGCAGGCGCCCCGCCGCCGCCGCCCGCTCCCCGAGCTTGCCTCGCCGCCGCCTGGGTGTCCTCGCCGCTCGATCGCCACTCCGTCGCCCGGCCGCCCGCCGCCGCCGCGGGTGTCGCCCCGCGTCTCGCCCTGCCGTCGACCCGAGCCCGTGGGGCCTCGCCCTGCCGCCTCCCGCCGCCGCCCGCTCCCTGCCGGCGTGCCCCGCCGCCGTGGCGCGTCTCCGCGCCGCCCCGGAGCTCCGGCGCCCGGCCTCGCCCCGCGCCGCCGGCGACCTCCTCCGCCTCCCCGCGCCGGGATCCGGTCGGATCCGGCGAGATCCGGCCCGGATCTGTCCACCCCGGGCCTCCCCGACCTCTCCTGCAGCTCCAGCCACCGTCCCCATCAACTCCGGCGAGTTCTCCGACTGCCTCGAAATCCGTGCAGAAACGAGGTTGACCCCGAAAAACGCCTTAAGTCCCGAAATATTTTGCATTATCATGCCATGTTCATCGCATCATATCTCTACATCCGTAGCTCCGTTTCGTGCGTGTAATATGTCGAATTGTTCGTCTCAACGAGTACTTCATTTCATTCCATTGCATCATGTTCATTTGAGCTCATCTTGATGCCTAAATCATTGTTGCAAGAGTGCTTCACAATGTTGTCTGCTGTCGGTTAACAGAACTTGCTCATTTGTCATTTTTACCATGATTGATGTGTGCATCCTATGAGGTTGATGTCTACATGTGTTTTGATCTATGTCATGCCATCTTTACATAGGTGCTTACCATGTTTTTTTGTGATCAATGTGGTGACTAGCACAAGCATGTAAACTAGGCTTCGTGATGTTGCTGATTTTAGTCCCTGTTCTGCTGTTATTTTGATGCCATGTAAACTTGATGATACAGAGAGATCCATGCATATTTTGAGATACTTCAGTAAGGGTGTTTTGAACATATGGTTATTGTCTATCAATTCACGCCCCTGTTTGCAATTATGGAGTAGTCTAGCATGTCATTTTCGTGCTCTACTTTTGCTACAAAATATTTCCTGGCAGATTGTTTACATGTTATTCAATTTTGCCAAGGTTGTTGTAGTTGATCCTTGCATGCTATGAACTTGTTCTTGCCTTGGTTAGCTTCATAAACATATCTTCTTGCTGATGCTATGCTTATCTTATCATGCAATGACTTGTGGTGAGTGAATCAAGCTTGTTAAGTAGTGTACTTGCTGTTACTGTTTTGCTAGGCTGAATCTGTTATTTCGTGATGCTATGTAAAACTGCAGCTACAAGTCATTCTATGCATAATCTGGAGATGTTCACTAAGGGTGTTTTGTTCCACATGTCATGCTCTATCTATCCATGCTCCTGGTTGCATTTATAGCCTGCTGTAGATTGTTGTTATCTTGCTCCAAAGTTGCTAAATAATGTTGCTGCCAGCCTGTTAACATTAAGTTCAGTTGTTGCCATGCTTGTTGTTAGTGATACATGCACCCTATGAACTTGCTCTTGCCATGCTTAGCTTCATAAACATGCCTTCTTACTGTTGGTTGCCTTGCCATGCCATTTATTGCTCTGTGGTGAGTGGTACAAGCTCATCTACATGCCTACTTATTGTTGTTCCTGCCATGTATGAATTTGTATTATAACTTGCTATGTTTACATGGGTGCCATCATATTTTCTCTTCCTTTTTGGCCCATGGTCAGTAAGGGACTCTTGTTCTATGCAATTAGTAGGTTCATGCCATGCCTTTGTTTGCCATGATAAGTTCCTGTAACATGTTGTTTGATAGCTCTAAATATTGCATCCTGATGTTATTTCTGCAAAGTCTGAAATTGTTATTATTTGCAATCTTGCCATGTGTGTTTGAGCATGTTCTAGTGATTTCTGGAGATAGTTCAGTGTTCATGTTTTGTTATGATTTACCTGTACATTATGCCCATGCCTTTTGTTTTCATATTGTGGTACTGTAGCATATTGTTTTGATGCTTGCAATATGCCTAGTTGCTGTTTTGGACAGCTTGTCCTTTAAACTCGTATAGAGTGTATGTGTTGCACCGTTGCTCCGTTTTGAGTGTGCTCTATATGAAACTTGCTTAGAATTGCATGTAGTTTCATATTATCATGTTGCATCCTTGTTTTGAGGTGTTTGCTTGATGTTTGGATGCATTTTGCATCAATGTCATGTTTAACTTGTTTTGCTCATATCTTCTAGGCCGTAGCTCCGAACTACACAAACTTTATATGTAACTTGACTAGAATTTCGTGTAGATCATCTTTGTGCATCTTAACTTGCTGTTTAACAACTTGAACATAAGGTTTATTCAGATCTGGACCAATTTCGAAACTTGCATATGAGGACTTACCGGAATTGTTATATGTTGTTTCCGGCCTCATTTAAACTTGCTTTGATGTGTTGCTCTTGTTTGCATCATCTCTTGCCATGAGTAGCTTCATGTAGCCTTGTCATGCATCATGCTTGTTTGTGCATCATGCCTTGTTCATGTTTGGTGTGTTTACCATGTTGTGTGCTTCTTCTCGATAGTTCCCGTTTCGTTGCGATCGTGAGGATTCGTTCGCCTACGCTTGGTTCGTCTTTGTGGCTTCATCTTCTTCATGGACTCATTCTTCTTCCTAGCGGGATTTCAGGCAAGATGACCGCTACCCCGGATCTCACTACTATCATTGCTATGCTAGTTGCTTCGTTCTATCGCTTTGCTGCACTACCTATCACCTGTTTATCAAGTCTCCCATATTGCCATGAACCTCTAACCTTTGACACCTTTCCTATGCAAACCATTGCTTGGCTATGTTACCGCTTTGCTCAGCCCCTCTTATAGCGTTATTAGTTGCAGGTGAAGTTGAAGATTGCTCCATGACGGACAGGATTATGTTGGGATATCACAATATCTCTTATATTTAATGCATCTATATACTTGGTAAAGGGTGGAAGACTCGGCCTTTTGCCTGGTGTTTTGTTCCACTCTTGCCGCCCTAGTTTCCGTCATACCGGTGTTATGTTCCCGGATTTTGCGTTCCTTACGCGGTTGGGTGATTTATGGGACCCCCTTGACAGTTCACTTTGAATAAAACTCCTCCAGCAAGGCCCAACATTGGTTTTACCATTTGCCTCACCAGCACCTACCTTTTCCCTTGGGAGTCGCCCTCTCGAGGGTCATCTTTATTTTAGCCCCCCGGGCCAATGCTTGTCTAAGTGTTGGTCCAAACCGAGCGATGTCCGGCGCCCCCTGGGCAACCAGGGTCTATGCCAACCCGTCGTCTTGCTCATCTGGTGTGCCCTGAGAACGAGATATGTGCAGCTCCTATCGAGATTTGTCGGCACATCCGGGCGGCTTTGCTGGTCTTGTTTTACCATTGTTGAAATGTCTTGTAAACCGGGATTCCAAGTCTGATCGGGTCTTCCTGGGAGAAGGTATATCCTTCGTTGATCGCGAGAGCTTATCATGGGCTAAGTTGGGACACCCCTGCAGTGTATAATATTTCGAAAGCCGTGCCTGCGGTTATAGGCAGATGGGAATCTGTTAATGTCCGGTTGTAGATAACTTGACACCAGATCCGAATTAAAACGCATCAACCGTGTGTGTAGCCGTGATGGTCTCTTTTCGGCGGAGTCCGGGAAGTGAACACGGTTTCTGGGTTATGTTTGACGTAAGTAGGAGTTCAGGATCACTTCTTGATCATTGCTAGCTTCACGACCGTTCCGCTTGCTCTCTTCTCGCTCTTACTTGCGTATGTTAGCCACCATATATGCTTAATCGCTGCTGCAGCCTCACCACTTTACCCCTTCCTTTCCCTTTAAGCTTTGCTAGTCTTGATACCCATGGTAATGGGATTGCTGAGTCCTCGTGGCTCACAAATTACTACAACAACAGTTGCAGGTACAGGTTATGCGATGATCTTGGCGCGAGAGCGATGTTTGCTTGTCTTGGAGTTCTTCTTCTGCTTCTTCTTCGATTAGGGGATAGGTTCCAGGTCGGCAGCCTGGGCTAGCAGGATGGATGTCGTTTAAGTTTCTGTTTGTGTTCATCCGTAGTCGGATGGTTCTCTTATGTATCATGATGTTGTATTCGTGTGGCATTGTATGCCTCTTGTATGTATGCCCATCTATTATGTAATGTTGATGTAATGATATCCACCTTGCAAAAGTGTTTCAATATGCGGGTCTATCCTTGGTGGGACCTTCGAGTTCCTTTTGGATAGGGTCGCATATTGGGCGTGACATGTTGGTATCAGAGCCTCGACCGGCCCTAGGAGCCCCCTTGATTGATCATGTAGTTTGGCCGTTGTTGAGTCTAGAAGAAAACTGTTTTCGGAGTCTAGTTATATCGGAGAGTAGAAATACTTTTTACTCCTCAGCCCTTTCGTCGCTCTGGTAAGGAATCTTGACGTAGGTGTTTTGAATTACTCCTCTTCCCCTTCAAATTTTTCTTTAGGATCATGCAATTGGTTTTTCGATCGTTGGTTCTCAGCTCTTTTCATCTGGTGCATTTCTCGTCAAGTTGACTCGAGCCTCTTCATTGTTGCCAAGTTCAATCCTCAGTTGTTTTCTTTCCCACCCGCCCACCCTTCTTCTTCTCGAAGCCGGAGTCCGTAATCGAGTATCCATCCTACTCGTGCAAAGTCTTTGCTTTCTTTTCTCAATGATTTCAACCGGTGTTTTCTCTTCACGATATTCGTCGATTTCCCCTTCCAAGTTGCGTTTGTTTTTCCCGCCCTCCCACCCCTTTTATTCCCGGAGTTTGAATGTCTTTCGAGCATCAATTTCATTCGTGTGGAGCCTCTTCAGTCTTTCGTAAATTATTTCAACTGGTGAATTCTCGTCTCAGTGGACATTCTTCATCTCTTCTCCGGTGGACTCAATTCAAGTTTTTTGGGTTGATCATATTCTTTTCCTTAGCTCAAGTATTTTCCCCGCTCGTTCTCCTCTCGCCAGTTTATCCTTCTGGAGTGTTCATCTCAGGGGATTCGTCGGTGTTTGAATTAATTCGAGGTTGTCACCTCATTCAAATATTTCATTTGTTCCGGTGCATCATCTACCTCTTCAACAATCCTTTTCAACGGTGTTTTCTTTAGTGGGCCCTAACCCACATGTCTTTTCCCAGGATCTTACCTGACTCTTCTAATTATTCCGGAGCCATTCCTAATCCTTTTCAAAGTTGACGTAAGTATGGATTCCATCAGTCAGATGCTTTTCCAAGATCGATTTCAAATCATTTCATTGTTGGCTCAACCTCTTCGCTTTTCATTCTTCTGGAGTATCTTAGTAATTTTGGTGTTGTTTCTCGTCGTCATTTGAAGATCGCAGAAGAGTTTTCCTTTAAATCTTATCCGTTCTCTCGAAGATTCGCGGTTCTAGCTTCTTGTTATCCTATCAAATTATTCTATTTGTCAGATATTCCTTTTCTTACCCATCCGGAGTATGTCAGAAGTTCTTTTCCCGTTTCTTTTCACTGGAGGCCATCATTCCAGTTATCATTATCCAATTATCCCGGTGCTTCGTTCAAGTGTTCTTTAATCAGCTCATGATCTCATTGTTCTTTTGCATCTAAATCCCCTCTAGCATATTTGTTCTGCTAATTCTTCCCGGCGATTCTTTCTCTTTTCTTCGTTCATTTTCATTCTTACGGTGGTTCGTTCAAAATTTCACTTCCTTCGTTATCATATCAAATATTCGTTGTCTCCAAATCCCACCGGTGGTTCCATCAATACCTTCTCAAGTTTGCGCTATATCTCTTCTCAATCCTTTTCAAGAAGAATAAGTAGTATGCAAAATCCATTCTCGTCATCAATTTAATTTGATGAAGGTTAAGCATATAATAAATCTTGTTCTTATTTCATCCAAGTGAGTAATCCCTTCCTTCGGAGTTTGTTCGTGAGGAATAAATTCTAGTTCCAAGTGTTTTCATCTTTTCTTTTCCGGAGTTCAAATTTCCTCGGTCAATTCGTCGAAACCTCCATTTAAATCATTGCAAGGCTCATCTTATTTTTTTCATTATTCATTCTATCTCTTCATCCTTTTATCACCGGAGTTCTTCATGGTGGTTCTTCATGATTTATTTCATTCTTCAAGAGTTCATCAAGATTTTGTTCAAGGAGTTCTAGTATCTTCCTCCTTGCATCTCAAAGTGCAATTAATTATCCATATTCTTTTGAAGTGGAGTTTCGCATTTCTTCGTTCTTCTCAGATACCCAAATCATTTCCGTTTGTGGCCGGTTATCACCTTATGATCTTGAGATGTTACCTATAAGACCACAAGAAGCCTATTCTTTTCGTTGTTGATTTTCTCAAAAACACCATTCAATCCTTCCTTCTAAGTTCATTTCTTTCCATTCTTTAATTCTTCCGGAGGCATTGTCTGTTCTTCTCGTCAGGTGTCATTCCATCCTCTCAAGTTCATGTTCTATTCTTTCCATGTTCAGCCGGAGTGCTGCCTAAATCCTTTCACTCTTATTTGTTTCTTATCTCGTTCTAACCGGAGTGGTTTCATAGTCTACCAGATTCCGTGAGCTCTCGATTCTCGTCATTCTCGTCGTTCATTTCTTCTTCTCGTGTGCTCACAATTCTTTGCTTCTTCTCTTGAGTTCTTGTTTCACCTTATCCCTTCTCCCTTCCATCTCGGTCCTAAGATCTCGGGACGAGATCTCTTGTTAGTGGAGGAGTGTTGTAACGCCCCGGATCCGATGCGCCAGGTGTCTGCCAGTTATTCGCCGTTGTTGCCATGTCAGCTGCTTGCGTGTTGCATTTTGCCATGTCATCATCTGCATGTTTTTCAAAACATGCATCCGTTCGGGTCCTCCCGGTTCTCTCCGTTGTCCGTTCGGAGTCCAGAACTCTCGCGCGTGCCCTGTCGCCCCTCTCAGACCTTGTTTCGTGTGCGGGTGTTAAACGTTCTCGGAATGGCCCGAGGCTTGCCAAGTGGCCTTGGTATACCACCGGCAGACCGCCTGTCAAGTTTCGTGCCATTTGGAGTCCGTTTGATACTCCAACGGTTAACCGCGCAGCCCGAAACCCCCCTTTCTCTTTGCAGCCCAACACCCTTCCAAAGTGGCCCAAAACCCATCTAACTCCCCTCCATGCTCTCGGTCGTTCGATCACGATCGCGTGGCCGAAAACCGCTCCTCATTTGGACTCTCCTAGCTCCCAGAATCTATAAATAGGACCTCCCCCCGGATTTTTCCGCAGATGAAACCCTAGATCAATCGCCCCCGCCGCCACCGGACACGTCCGGCCGCGCCGGACGAAATCGCCGCCGCCCCGCAGCCACTGGCGCCGCGCCACGTATCCCTCAGCCCGCGCCTCCCTCTCTCTCCTCCGCGCGCCGCCGAAGCCCGCCGCGGCCCATTGCGGGCCCGCCAGGAACGGCCCCCGCCGCGGCGCGCCCGCAGGCCCCCGCCGCCGCCGCCCGCTCCCCGATCCTGCCCCGCCGCCGCCTGGGCGTCCCCGCCGCCCGGTCGCCGCTCCGCCGCCCGGCCGCCCGCCGCCCGCCGCCGCCGTGGGTGTCGCCCCGCGTCTCGCCCTGCCGCCGACCCGAGCCCGTGGGGCCTCGCCATGCCGCCTCTCGCCGCCGCCCGCTCCCTGCCGGCGTGCCCCGCCGCCGTGGCGCATCTCCGCGCCGCCCCGGAGCTCCGGCGCCCGGCCTCGCCCCGCGCCGCCAGCGACCTCCTCCGCCTCCCCGCGCCGGGATCCGGCCGGATACGGCGAGATCCGGCCCGGATCTGTCCAGCCCGGGCCTCCCCGACCTCTCCCGCAGCTCCGGCCACCGTCCCCATCAACTCCGGCGAGTTCTTAGGCTGCCTCGAAATCCGTGCAGAAACGAGGTTGACCCCGAAAAACGCCTAAGTTCTGAAATATTTTGCATTATCATGCCATGTTCATCGCATCATATCTCTGCATCCGTAGCTCCGTTTCATGCGTGTAATATGCCAAATTGTTCGTCTCAATGAGTACTTCATTTCATTCCATTGCATCATGTTCATTTGAGCTCATCTTGAGGCCTGAATCATTGTTGCAAGAGTGCTTCACAATGTTGTCTACTGTCGGTTAACAGAACTTGCTCATTTGTCATTTTTGCCATGATTGATGTGTGCATCCTATGAGGTTGATGTCTACATGTGTTTTGATCTATGTCATGCCATCTTTACAGAGGTGCTTACCATGTATTTTTGTGATCAATATGGTGACTAGCACAAGTATGTAAACTAGGCTTCGTGTTGTTGCTGATTTTAGTCCCTGTTCTGCTGTTATTTTGATGCCATGTAAACTTGATGATACAGAGAGACCCATGCATATTTTGAGATACTTCAGTAAGGGTGTTTTGAACATATGGTTATTGTCTATCAATTCATGCCCCTGTTTGCAATTATGGAGTAGTCTAGCATGTCATTTTCGTGCTCTACTTTTGCTACAAAATGTTTCCTGGCAGATTGTTTACATGTTATTCAATTTTGCCAAGGTTATTGTAGTTGATCCTTGCATGCTATGAACTTGTTCTTGCCTTGTTTAGCTTCATAAACATGTCTTCTTGCTGATGCTATGCTTATCTTGTCATGCAATGACTTGTGGTGAGTGAATCAAGCTTGTTAAGTAGTGTACTTGCTGTTACTGTTTTGCTAGGCTGAATCTGTTATTTCGTGATGCTATGTAAAACTGCTGCTACAAGTCATTCTATGCATAATCTGGAGATGTTCACTAAGGGTGTTTTGTTCCACATGTCATGCTCTATCTATCCATGCCCCTGGTTGCATTTATAGCCTGCTGTAGATTATTGTTATCTTGCTCCAAAGTTGCTAAATAATGTTGCTGCCAGCCTGTTAACATTAAGTTCAGTTGTTGCCATGCTTGTTGTTAGTGATACATGCACCCTATGAACTTGCTCTTGCCATGCTTAGCTTCATAAACATGCCTTCTTACTGTTGGTTGCCTTGCCATGCCATTTATTGCTCTGTGGTGAGTGGTACAAGCTCATCTACATGCCTACTTATTGTTGTTCCTGCCATGTATGAATTTGTATTATAACTTGCTATGTTTACATGGGTGCCATCATATTTTCTGTTCCTTTTTGGCCCATGGTCAGTAAGGGACTCTTGTTTTATGCAATTAGTAGGTTCATGCCATGCCTTTGTTTGCCATGATAAGTTCCTGTAACATGTTGTTTGATAGCTCTAAACATTGCATCCTGATGTTATTTCTGCAAAGTCTGAAATTGTTATTATTTGCAATCTTGCCATGTGTGTTTGAGCATGTTCTAGTGATTTTTGGAGATAGTTTAGTGTTCATGTTTTGTTATGATTTACCTGCACATTATGTCCATGCCTTTTGTTTTCATATTGTGGTACTGTAGCATATTATTTTGATGCTTGCAATATGCCTAGTTGCTGTTTTGGACAGCTTGTCCTTTAAACTTGTATAGAGTGTATGTGTTGCACGGTTGCTCCGTTTTGAGTGTGCTCTATATGAAACTTGCTTAGAATTGCATGTAGTTTCATATTATCATGTTGCATCCTTGTTTTGAGGTGTTTGCTTGATGTTTGGATGCATTTTGCATCAATGTCATGTTTAACTTGTTTTGCTCATATCTTCTAGGCCGTAGCTCCGAACTACACAAACTTTATATGTAACTTGACTAGAATTTCGTGTAGATCATCTTTGTACATCTTAACTTGCTGTTTAACAACTTGAACATAAGGTTTATTCAGATCTAGACCAATTTCGAAACTTGCATATGAGGACTTACCGGAATTGTTATATGTTGTTTCCGGCCTCATTTAAACTTGCTTTGATGTGTTGCTCTTGTTTGCATCATCTCTTGCCATGAGTAGCTTCATGTAGCCTTGTCATGCATCATGCTTGTTTGTGCATCATGCCTTGTTCATGTTTGGTGTGTTTACCATGTTGTGTGCTTCTTCTCGATAGTTTCCGTTTCGTTGCGATCGTGAGGATTCGTTCGCCTACGCTTGGTTCGTCTTCATGGCTTCATCTTCTTCATGGACTCGTTCTTCTTCCTAGCGGGATTTCAGGAAAGATGACCGCTACCATGGATCTCACTACTATCATTGCTATGCTAGTTGCTTCGTTCTATCGCTTTGCTGCGCTACCTATCACCTGTTTATCAAGTCTCCCATATTGCCATGAACCTCTAACCTTTGACACCTTTCCTATGCAAACCATTGCTTGGCTATGTTACCGCTTTGCTCAGCCCCTCTTATAGCGTTATTAGTTGCAGGTGAAGTTGAAGATTGCTCCATGACGGACAGGATTATGTTGGGATATCACAATATCTCTTATATTTAATGCATCTATATACTTGGTAAAGGGTGGAAGACTCGGCCTTTTGCCTGGTGTTTTGTTCCACTCTTGCCGCCCTAGTTTCCGTCATACCGGTGTTATGTTCCCGGATTTTGCGTTCCTTACGCGGTTGGGTGATTTATGGGACCCCCTTGACAGTTCACTTTGAATAAAACTCCTCCAGCAAGGCCCAACATTGGTTTTACCATTTGCCTCACCAGCACCTACCTTTTCCCTTGGGAGTCGCCCTCTCGAGGGTCATCTTTATTTTAGCCCCCCGGGCCAATGCTTGTCTAAGTGTTGGTCCAAA
This sequence comes from Triticum aestivum, assembly GCF_018294505.1. NCBI lineage: Eukaryota > Viridiplantae > Streptophyta > Magnoliopsida > Poales > Poaceae > Triticum > Triticum aestivum. Next base: position 494,751,800 of record NC_057807.1, on the reverse strand, counting down.
CCGAGCGATGTCCGGCGCCCCCTGGGCAACCAGGGTCTATGCCAATCCGTCGTCTTGCTCATCCGGTGTGCCCTGAGAACGAGATATGTGCAGCTCCTATCGGGATTTGTCGGCACATCCGGGCGGCTTTTCTGGTCTTGTTTTACCATTGTCAAAATGTCTTGTAAACCAGGATTCCGAGTCTGATCGGGTCTTCCTGGGAGAAGGTATATCCTTCGTTGATCGCGAGAGCTTATCATGGGCTAAGTTGGGACACCCCTGCACGGTATAATCTTTCGAAAGCCGTGCCTGTGGTTATAGGCAGATGGGAATCTGTTAATGTCCGGTTGTAGATAACTTGACACCAGATCCGAATTAAAATGCATCAACCGTGTGTGTAGCCGTGATGGTCTCTTTTCGGCGGAGTCCGGGAAGTGAACACGGTTTTTTGGTTATGTTTGACGTAAGTAGGAGTTCAGGATCACTTCTTGATCATTGCTAGCTTCACGACCGTTCCGCTTGCTCTCTTCTCGCTCTTACTTGCGTATGTTAGCCACCATATATGCTTAGTCGCTGCTGCAGCCTCACCACTTTACCCCTTCCTTTCCCTTTAAGCTTTGCTAGTCTTGATACCCATGGTAATGGGATTGCTGAGTCCTCGTGGCTCACAGATTACTACAACAACAGTTGCAGGTACAGGTTATGCGATGATCTTGGCGCGAGAGCGATGTTTGCTTGTCTTGGAGTTCTTCTTCTGCTTCTTCTTCGAATAGGGGATAGGTTCCAGGTCGGCAGCCTGGGCTAGCAGGGTGGATGTCGTTTGAGTTTCTGTTTGTGTTCATCCGTAGTCGGATGTTGCTCTTATGTATCATGATGTTGTATTCATGTGGCATTGTATGCCTCTTGTATGTATCCCCATCTATTATGTAATGTTAATGTAATGATATCCACCTTGCAAAAGCGTTTCAATATGCGGGTCTATCCTTGGTGGGACCTTCGAGTTCCTTTTGGATAGGGTCGCATATTGGGCGTGACAACCTCCCCGGCAACGGCGCCAGAAATCCTTCTTGCTACCTCTTGAGCATGTGTTGGTTTTTCCCTTGAAGAGGAAAGGGTGATGTAGCAAAGTAGCATAAGTATTCCCTCAGTTTTGAGAACCAATGTATCAATCCAGTAGGAGGCTCCTCCCATGTCCCACACGCCTACACAAACAAACAAGAACCTCACAACCAACGCGATAAAGGGGTTGTCAATCCATTCACGGTAACTTGCGAAAGTGAGATCTGATAGAGATAATAAGATAAGATAAATATTTTTGGTATTTTTATGATATAGATTGGAAAATAAAAGATGCAAATAAAAGTATATGGAAAACTTGTATGATAAAAGATAGACCCGGGGTCCATAGGTTTCACTAGTGGCTTCTCTCAAGATAGCACAATTATTACGGTGGGTGAACAAATTACTGTCGAGCAATTGATAGAAAAGTGCATAGTTATGAGAATATCTAGGCATGATCATGTATATAGGCATCACGTCCGCAACAAGTAGATCGAAACGATTCTGCATCTACTACTATTACTCCACACATCGACCGACTCGTGCCTGCATCTAGAGTATTAAGTTCATAAGAACAGAGTATCGCATTAAGCAAGATGACATGATGTAGAGGGATAAACTCAAGCAATATGATATAAACCCCATCTTTTTATCCTTGATGGCAACAATACAGTACATGCCTTGCTGCCCCTGCTGTCAATGGGAAAGGACACCACAAGATTGAACCCAAAGCTAAGCACTTCTCCCATTGCAAGAAAGATCAATCTAGTAGGCCAAACCAAACTAATAATTCGAAGAGACTTGCAGAGATAACCAATCATACATAAAAGAATTCAGAGGTGATTCAAATATTTCTCATAGATAAACTTGATCATAAAGCCACAATTCATCGGATCTCGACAAACACATCGCAAAAAAAGTTACATCGAATAGATCTCCAAGAAGAGGAAGGAGAACTTTGTATTGAGAATCAAAGAGAGAGAAGAAGCCATCTAGCTAATAATTATGGACCCGAAGGTCTGTGGTGAACTACTCACAACTCATCTCAGAGGCCTTGGAGATGATGTAGAGGCCCTCCATGGTCGATTCCCCCTCCGGCGAAGCGCCAGTGAAGGCTCCAAGATGGGATCTCGCGGATACAGAAGGTTTTAGCGATGGAATTAGGTTTTCGTGGTGCTCCTGGATGGTTTCGGGGTACGTAGATATATATATAGGAGGAAGAAGTAAGTCGGTGGATGCTCGAGGGGCCCACGAGGGTGGGGGCGCACCCTCCCCCTTAGGGCATGTCGGGCGCCCTCGTGGCTGCCTCGTTCGTTGCTTGACGTCCACTCCAAGTCTCCTGGTTTGCATTTGTTCCGAAAAGATCGCTCCCGAAGGTTTCATCCCGTTTGGACTCCGTTTGATATTCCTTTTCTTCGAAACACTGAAATAGGCAAAAAAACAGCAATTCGGGCTGGGCCTCCGGTTAGTAGGTTAGTCCCAAAAATGATATAGAAGTGTAAAGTAAAGCCCATAAACATCAAAAACTGGTAATATAATAGCATGGAACAATCAAAAATTATAGATACATTGGAGACGTATCAAGCATCCCCAAGCTTAATTCCTGCTCGCCCTCGAGTAGGTAAATGATAAAAACAAAAATTTTGATGTGGAATGCTACCTAGCATAATTCTCAATGTAATTTTCTTTATTGTGGCATGAATGTTCATATCCAAATGATTCAAAATAAAAGTTCATATTGACATGATAAACAATAATACTTCAAGCATACTAACAAAGTAATCATGTCTTCTCAAAATATCATGGCTAAAGAAAGCTATCCCTACAAAATCATATAGTCTGGCTATGCTCTATCTTCATCACACAAAGTATTTAATCATGCACAACCCTGATGACAAGTCAAGAAATTGTTTCATACTTTAGTATTCTCAAACTTTTCAACTTTGACGAAATACATGAGCGTGAGCCATGGACATAGCACTATATGTGGAATAGAATGGTGGTTGTGGAGAAGACAAAAAATAGGAAGATAGTCTCACATCAACTAGGCGTATCAACGGGCTATGGAGATGCCCATTAATATATATCAATGTGAGTGAGTAGGGATTGCCATACAACGGATGCACTAGAGCTATAAATGTATGAAAGCTCAACAAAAGAAACTAAGTGGGTGTGCATCCAACTTGCTTGCTCACGAAGACCTAGGGCGTTTTGAGGAAGCCCATCATTGGAATATACAAGCCAAGTTCTATAATGAAAAATTCCCACTAGTATATGAAAGTAACAACATAGGAGACTCTCTATTATGAAGATCATGGTGCTACTTTGAAGCACAAGTGTGGTAAAAGGATAGTAGCATTGTCCCTTCTCTCTTTTTCTCTCATTTTTTTATTTGGCCTTTCTCTCTCTATTTTTTTATAAAGACCGAAGTCTCATCTCGACTTGTGGGGGAATCATAGTCTCCATCATCCTTTCCTCACTTGGGACAATTCTCTAATAATGAAGATCATCACACTTTTATTTACTTACAACTCTAGATTACAACTCGATACTTAGAACAAGATATGACTCTATATGAATGCCTCCGACGGTGTACCGAGATATGCAATGAACCAAGAGTGACATGTATGGAAATCATGAGGGTGGCCTTGCCACAAATACGATGTCAACTACATGATCATGCAAGAGCCATATGACAATGATGATGCGTGTCATAATAAACGGAATGATGGAAAGTTGCATGGCAATATATGTTGGAATGGCTATGGAAATGCCATAATAGGTAGGTATGGTGGCTGTTTTGAGGAAGGTATATGGTGGGTGTATGGTACCGGCGAAAGTTGCGCGGCACAAGAGAGGCTAGCAATGGTGGAAGGGAGAGAGTGCATATAATCCATGGACTCAACATTAGTCATAAAGAACTCATATACTTATTGCAAAAATCTACAAGTCATCAAAAACCAAGCACTACGTGCATGCTCCTAGGGGGATAGATTGGTAGGAAAAGACCATCGCTCGTCCCCGACCGCCACTCATAAGGAAGACAATCAATAAATAAATCGTGCTCCAACTTCATCACAAAGCGGTTCACCATACGTGCATGCTACGGGAATCACGAACTTCAACACAAGTATTTCTTAAATTCATAATTACCCCACTAGCATGACTCTAATATCACCATCCTCATATCTCAAAACAATCATCAAGCATCAAATTGATCATAGTATCAATTCACTTTCTATGATAGTTTTTAGTATACCCAACTTGGGTGCTCATCATTCTAGGACCAATTTTATAATCATAGAAAATACCATGCTGTTTTAAAAGACTCTCAAAATAATATAAGTGAAGCATCAGAGATCAACAATTAAGCTACCGCTGTGCTCTAAAAGATATAAGTGAAGCACTAGAGCAAAAATTATCTAGCTCAAAAGATATAAGTGAAGCACATAGAGTATTCTAATAAATTCTAAATCATGTGGGTTTATCCCAAAAGGTGTGTACAACAAGGATGATGTGGTAATCTAAAAAGCAAAGACTCATATCATACAAGACTCTCCAAGCAAAACACATATCATGTGGCGAATAAAAATATAGCTCCAAGTAAAGTTACTGATAGACGAAGACGAAAGAGGGGATGCCTTCCAGGGCATCCCCAAGCTTAGGCTTTTGGTTATCATTGAATATCTTGGGGTGCCATGGTCATCCACAAGCTTAGGCTCTTGCCACTCCTTATTCCATAGTCCATCAAATCTTTACCCAAAACTTGAAAACTTCACAACACAAAACTCAACAAGAAATCTCATAAGCTCCGTTAGTGCAAGAAAGAAAAACCACCACTTAAGGTACTGTAATGAACTCATTATTTATTTATATTGGTGTTAAACCTACTGTATTCCAACTTCTATATGGTTCATACCCCCCCCCCCCCCGATACTAGCCATAGATTCATCAAAATAAGCAAACAACACACTAAAAACAGAATCTGTCAAAAACAGAACAGTCTATAGAAATCTGTAACTTTCGAATACTTCTGGAACCTTAAAACTCCTACCAAAATAGTAAGTCCTAGTTAATTTGTCTATTGATCTACTGCAAAAGGAATCAACTCAAAAGCATGTTTCTGTGATTTATTGAATTTTTTATCGTGAGCGCAAAGTTTCTGTTTTTCAGCAGAATCAAATTAACTTTCACCCAAGATGATCCTATAGGTTCTACTTGGTACAAACACTAATTAAAACATAAAACCAAATCTAACCATAGGCTAGGTTAATTATTTATTACTAAACAGAAGCAAAAATCAAGGAACAAAAATAAAACTGGATTGCCTCCCAACAAGCGCTATCGTTTAACGCCCCTAGCTAGGCATAAAAGCGAGAATAGATCTAAGTATTGCCATCTTTAATTTTTAATTTCTTAGCGGAGTCATGCTCGAATCCAGGAGGTTCTTTATGTTTCCCTTCATATTCGGAAATTTTTAGATCTAAAGAATCCAACCGCTTATTGCAAAGGGTAATCAACATATTCATGTGGTGAAGATGTCCGCTAATGCTCTTGAGAGGTTCAAGAGATTTTTGTAAAAAATTTGTTACTTCGCAAATCTTTCCGAAAACTTGTGTTTCAACTTGGGTAGGATGCGCCCCCCTTTTTGAGATAGTGTTCCCACTATTCCCTCAATGATTCCATGCACACCATTGGGGTCAATTTCGATAAAGTTACCCTTGGCACCACAATCCAAGAGTTGTCTGTGAGACATATCTAGTCCAACATAAAAATTGCGAAGTAAATTCTAAAATTCACCTCTAAGGTGCAGTTACGATAAGATTCTATCATCCGATACCAAGCATCTTTTAAGTTTTCTCCTTGTCTTTGCTTGAAGTGAAGAACTTCAAACTTGGGAGACAAAGGAGTGGACAAAGGACTAGCCATAATAACGAGATAAACAACTGACACATGAGCACATAAGAGGCAAGCGAAAGAGAGAGGAGAACGGGAAAGAGAGGGCGAATAAAACGACAAGGGTGAAGTGGGGGAGAGGAAAACGAGAGGCAAATGGCAAATAATGTAATGCGAGGGAGATGAGTTTGTGATGGGTACTTGGTATGTATTGACTTGGGCGAAGACCTCCCCGACAACGGCGCCAGAAATCCTTCTTGCTACCTCTTGAGCATGCGTTGGTTTTTCCCTTGAAGAGGAAAGGGTGATGCAGCAAAGTAGCGTAAGTATTTCCCTCGGTTTTGAGAACCAAGGTATCAATCCAGTGGGAGGCTCCTCCCATGTCCCACGTGCCCACACAAACAAACAAGAACCTTGCAACCAACGCGATAAAGGGGTTGTCAATCCATTCACGATAACTTGCAAAAGTGAGATCTGATAGAGATAATAAGCTAAGATAAATATTTTTGGTATTTTTATGATATAGATTGGAAAATAAAAGATGCAAATAAAATTAGATGGAAAACTTGTATGGTAAAAGATAGGCCTGGGGGGCATAGGTTTGACTAGTGGCTTCTCTCAAGATAGCAAAATTATTACGGGGGGTGAACAAATTACTGTCGAGCAATTGATAGAAAAGTGCATAGTTATGAGAATATCTAGGCATGATCATTATATAGGCATCACGCCCGCAACAAGTAGATCGAAACGATTCTGCATCTACTACTATTACTCCACACATTGACCGACTCCTGCCTGCATCTAGAGTATTAAGTTCATAAGAACAGAGTAACGCATTAGGCAAGATGACATGATGCAGAGGGATAATGTAACGCCCTCGATGCGGCTATAGCTCCCACGTGTCGAGGCACGACTTAGAGGCATAACCGCATTGAAAGCAATGTCGCAAGTCAGGCAATCATTACAACATCCCATGTAATACATAATAAAAGGGGGAGATAACATAGTTGGCTTACACTCGCCACGTCACATCAGAGTACATAAATAACATCCATCAAACAAACACTCATGGCCCGACTACGGCGCCAAAATAGAAAAGACCCCCAACATGCGACAAGGTCCTGAATCGATAACCCCAACTAGGCACCACTACTGATCATCTGGAAAGGACACGTAGTATCGCTGAGAGTCCTCGTCGAACTCCCACCTGAGCTCGTAATCGTCAACTGGAGCGGAAACACCTGGACCTGCATCTGGAGTTGTAGTATCTGTGAGCCACAGGGACTCAGCAATCTCACACCCACGCGATCAAGACTATTTAAGCTCATAGGAATGGATAAGGCAAATATATGTGGAGCTGCAGCAAGCGACTAGCATATGTGGTGGCTAACTTATACGCAAAAGAGAGCGAGAAGAGAAGGCGAAGCACGAGCGAGAAGCTAAAGGAACATCCTGCGCAAGCATAACTCCAACACCGTGTCCACTTCCCGGACTCCGCCGAGAAGGGGCCATCACGGTAACACACACGGTTGATTCATTTTAATTAAGTTTAGTTCAAGTCATCTACAACCGGACATTAACAAATTCCCATCTGCCCATAACCGCGGGCACGGCTTTCGAAAGATCAATCCCTGCAGGGGGTCCCAACTTAGCCCATAACAAGCTCTCACGGTCAACGAAGGAATAGACCTCCACCCAAGACACACCGATCAGACTCGGTATCTCGGTACAACAAGATGATTCGACAGGTTAAAACAAGTCCAGCAACACCGCCCGAATGTGCCGACAAATCCCGATAGGAGCTGCACATATCTCTTTCTCAGGGCACACTCAGATGAGCAATCCGTACAACTAAAACCAAACCTTGAGTTTCCCCGAGGTGGCGCTGCACAGGGCTCTAGTTCGGACCAACACTCAGAGGAGCACTGGCCCGTGGGGGGCTAAAATAAGATGACCCTCGGGCTCCGGAAACCCAAGGGAAAAGAGGCTAGGTGGCAAATGGTAAAACCAATGTTGGGCATTGCTGGAAAAGCTTTAATCAAGGCGAACTATCAAGGGGTTCCCATTATAGCCCAACCGCGTAAGGGACGCACAATCCGGGAACATAACACCGATATGACGGAAACTAGGGCGGCAAGAGTGGAACAAAACACTAGGCGAGAGGCCGAGCCTTCCACCCTTTACCAAGTATATAGATGCATTAAGATAACATAGCAATATAATGATATCCCAACAAGTAAATAAATGTTCCAACAAGGAACGGCTCCAATCTTCACCTGCAACTAACAACGCTATAAGAAGGGCTGAGCAAAGCGGTAACATAGCCAATCAACGGTTTGCTAGGACAATGGTGGGTTAGAGGTTCAACATGGCAATTGGGAGGCTGACAAGCAAAAGGTAGGCATCGTAGCAGTGGCAAAGCAAAAGAGCGAGCAAACTAGCATAGCAAAGATAGTAGTGATTTCGAGGGTATGATCATCTTGCCTGCACAGTTGTCAGAGTTGACTGGATCCTCACAAGCAAACTCAACGGGCTCCTCGGTAGCGAACTCGTCTCCCGGCTCTACCCAACAAGACAAACAAGCAACAAGGATACAATCAACCACGGGCAAGACCAAGCAATATGATGAAATGACGATATGCTATGCGGGATGCGATGCGGGATGCAAAATGCAAGATATGACAGGAAATGCATGAACCTGGCATCAACTTGGAAAACCAAGTGTGCCACTGGATAGAGGGGATGAAATCGCTTGAAAACGATATAAAGATCATAGGAATCGGAGCTACGGTTTGGAAATGGCAAGCGTTTTAAGATATGACACCGGTCTGCGATTTACAGCAAGTAGGCATCTAAATGCAACGAAATGAACATGCTACAGCCACCAAACATGAAAACAAAATACATGGCAGTGATGTACACAAGATGGTTGACAAAACACTAGCACTGAGCCATAGGCAAATTCATCCATTAAGAGGTTCAAACAAGCATGGCTAAAACGCAAATGCAAAACAGATTTCAGACTTAGTGAAATTAACACTAGTCTGAAATTTCAGATCACGATGCTCTCTTCGGAGCAGCAAAACAACATGATAGAAAACCTGAACATGACAAGTAAGAACATGGCATGGAGCTACTCAACAAGCTTAATAAAACACCCAAAGTGACCTGGGGCCAAAAGGGTTCACAAAATACTCTACCGAGCTCACGAACATCGCTCGAACACAATCAGTTTTCAGACTTAGTGAAAACTGAGACATGCTGAAATTTAACTCACGAAGGCATGTAAACGAGCTCGATGCACTCACTACGGTGCAAGTCATGGCAAGGAAAGCATATAACCAGCAAGAAGGCACAAAGTGCTAGCTACACATGGCAAGAACGAAGGCATAGCATGCATGGAACACTAACGGTAGCATCGGCGAAATCGCAAACAAGTTGACGATCTGCCCAGATTAACAACGAAGCAAAAGTTGAGCTCGATTGAGTCAACCTAGAGCACTCCACAAATGCCAACAAAGACATGGATGGATAGAGCATAACATAAATATCAAAACTCCCTTACTGATCATCCTCAAAAGAGGCACGGATCACTAGGAAACAAGCTGGACATATAGCATCATGAACTAAAATATCCCAGACTTAGTGAAAATCACTAAGTCCCTGAAATCTGCAATCTCAGGTACCTCTCTTCGCAAGCTTGCACAAGACAACACACACATCCTAAAAATGCATGGGTGGCACCTCTGGAAAGAAGACAAAATGCTTCACAATCATCCCAAAGGGGCACAGGCATATCATGCACGAATTAAATATAGCAAAAATGACAAAAGTGCATGATGAACTAACGGATCTGCAATTTAACTCACGAAGCCTCCTTCTAACAGCATTTTGGGTATCAAGATGACCTCAAATGCAAATGATGCAATGGAATGAAATGATGTACATGTCGAGACGAAGATTTTGACATATCATACGCCTAAAACGGATCTACGGTTGCAGAGATACGCGCAGACAAAGAATGCATAAAAATTAACGGAGAGAGGCAAAAGTCAACCCTAGGGTTTCGGATCTGAGATCCAGATCGGGATCTCGCGGGCACGGACTTCGAGGTTGACCGCGGGGCACTGTTCACCGGAGTTGGAGCTCGCCGGAGGAGGACCGCAGGGGCGTGGGGAGGCTCGCCGGAGCCCGACCCGGCCGCCGGAGGAGACGGACGAGGGCGGCGGGGCCCGGTGGTGGCCACGGCGAGGTTCGGCGGCGGCGGGCGCGCCGGCGGATGGCGGGGCCGCGGCTCGAGGAGCGGGCCGGCGACGATGGCGAGCGGCGGCGCCGGTGCCCCGGGTGGCCGGCCGCGAGGAGGATGGCGGCGGCTGCGGGCGTGAGGCGGCGGGGCGATGACGCGGGCTGGGGAGGGCCCCGCGTGGGCCTGCGGGCCGGCGGGCGCGGCGATGTGGGCGCGGCCCACGTGGCGGCACGGCGATGGCTGCGGCGGGCGGCGGGTGGAGCGGACGCTGTCCGGCGCGGGCCGGACACGTCCGTCGGCGGCGGAGGAAGGAGATTCTTTTTTTTTAGGGTTTCGGGGAGAGGGAGAGATCCGAAAACGGAGGGGTGTATATATAGGCATAGAGGGAGCTAGGAGAGTCCAAATGAGGTGCGGTTTTCGCCCACACGATCGTGATCGAACGCTCTAGGACATGGAGCAGAGTTTGGTGGGTTTTGGGCCAAATTTGGGGGGTGTTGGGCTGCAACACACACGAGGCCTTTTCGGTCCCTCGGTTAACCGTTGGAGTATCAAACGAAGTCCAAATGACCCGAAACTTGACAGGCGGTCTACCGGTAGTAAACCAAGGCCGCTTGGCAAGACTCGGTCCAATCCGGAAATGTTTAAACCCCACACAAGAAAGAAAGGTAGAAATGACCACCGGAGGAGAACGAAGCGCCGGAATGCAAAACGGACAACGGGGAAAATGCTCGAATGCATGAGATGAACATGTATGCAAATGCAATGCACGTGATGACATGATAAGAGATGCACGAAAAAGAAAACAACACACGGAGACAAAGACCCAAACCCGAGAAATAAATATAACTTAGCGCCGGAGACGGCAAGAGTTGGATACAAATATGGAAAGTTACATCTGGGGCGTTACAACACTCCACCACTACGAAAAGATCTCGTCCCGAGATCTAGGACTGAAAGAACTCCGGGTACTCAGAACGGAGGTGATCCTCGCGTTCCCAGGTAGCTTCACGGTCGGAATGGTGTGACCACTTGACTTTGAGAAATTTGATTGACTTGTTGCGAGTCTTGCGTTCAGTCTCTTCGAGAATAGCAACTGGGTGCTCACGATAGGAGAGATCTTCTTGGAGCTCAATGTCCTCGAAGTTGACGGTGCGGTCAGGAGTCTTGAAGCACTTTCGAAGCTGAGAGACATGGAACACATCATGAACATTTGCAAAGTTTGAAGGAAGCTCGAGTTGATAGGCGAGGTCGCCTCTCTTGCTGACAATCTTGAAAGGTCCCACGTATCTAGGGGCAAGCTTCCCTTTGATACCGAAGCGACGAGTACCTTTCATGGGAGAGACGCGGAGGTAAACATGATCTCCGATCTCGAAAACCAGATCACGGTGCTTACTATCATAGTAGCTCTTCTGGCGGGACTGGGCTGCTTTGAGGTTATCACGAATGACTTTGCACATTTCTTCTGCTTCTGTGATTAAGTCATTACCCAGCAGCTGACGTTCACCGGTTTCAGACCAGTTGAGAGGGGTACGGCACTTCCTGCCATACAGAATTTCAAAGGGGGCCTTGCCCGAACTTGCTTGAAAGCTGTTGTTGTATGAGAATTCAGCATAAGGAAGACAATCCTCCCACTTCATGCCGAAGGAGATCACACAAGCCCTGAGCATATCTTCAAGAATTTGGTTGACACGCTCGACTTGACCGCTCGTTTGAGGATGGAAAGCTGTGCTGAAGCGGATGTTGGTGCCCATGGCCTTCTGAAAAGAATCCCAAAACTTGGAGGTAAAGATGCTGCCACGGTCTGAAGATATCACTTGAGGAATACCGTGCAGAGAGACAATGCGAGAGGTATAGAGTTCCGCCAATTGAGCTGCAGTGATTGACTCTTTGATAGGCAGAAAATGAGCCACTTTGGTGAGCTTGTCGATGACGACAAATATAGCATCATTGCCACGCTTGGACTTTGGAAACCCAGTCACGAAGTCCATTTCAATGTGGTCAAACTTCCATTCTGGAATGGCAAGAGGTTGGAGGAGACCAGCTGGCCTTTGGTGTTCTGCCTTCACTCTTCTGCAGACATCACATTCGTTCACGAATTGAGCGATCTCGCGCTTCATTCGAGTCCACCAATAAGCTTGCTTGAGGTCCTGATACATCTTCGTACTACCAGGGTGGATGGAGAGGAGAGAGTTGTGAGCCTCGTTCATGATCACCTTACGAAGTTCACCTTTGGGCACAACAATTCGATCCTCGAAGAAGAGAGTGTCCTTGTCATCAAGTCGGTAGCACTTGTACTTGGACTGACTCTTTGCAATACCAATCTTCACCTTCTTCACCATAGCATCAAGAAGTTGGGCTTGGCGAATCTGGTCTTCTAAGGTAGGAGAGACTTGAAGGTTGGCGAGGAAACCTTGAGGAACAACTTGCAGATTAAGTTTGCGGAAAGCTTCACAAAGCTCGGGTTGATAAGGCTTGAGAATCAGACTGTTGCAATATGCTTTTCTGCTCAAAGCGTCAGCAATCACATTAGCCTTGCCTGGAGTATACTCGATACTCGGATTGTACTCTTGAATCATTTCGACCCATCGAGTCTGCCTGAGGTTGAGATTAGGCTGAGTGAAGATGTACTTGAGACTCTTGTGATCAGTGAAAATATCCACTTTCCTTCCCAATAGAAGATGTCTCCAAGTCAACAAAGCGTGCACAACTGCCGCCAACTCGAGATCATGAGTGGGGTAGTTCTTCTCATTAGGTTTCAACTGGCGAGAGGTATAAGCAACAACTTTCTTCTCTTGCATCAGTACAGCACCGAGACCTTGGAGAGAGGCATCACAAAAGACCTCGTACGGCTTGGTTTCATCAGGCGGAGTCAGAACTGGAGCAGTGATCAATTTCTCTTTCAAAGAGTTGAAAGCAATATCACACTCCGGAGACCAAACGTACTTGACGTGCTTCTGAAGAAGATTTGAGAGAGGCTTGGCGATCTTAGAAAAGTTTTCAACGAATCTTCTGCAATAGCTTGCGAGACCGAGGAAACTGCGGAGTTGCTTCACGTTCTGAGGAGGTTCCCAATTCACAATTGCGGACACCTTCTCAGGATTCACGGAAATGCCCTTGGCAGAGATGATATGACCAAGATAAAGAACCTCATCGAGCCAAAATTCACACTTGGAGAACTTGGCGTAGAACTGATGTTCTCTGAGCTTGTCAAGAACCAAACGCAAGTGCTTGGCATGATCTTCCTTGTTCTTCGAGAAAACCAGAATGTCGTCGAGATAGACCAGAACGAATTCATTGGTGTAGGGGTTGAAGATGAAGTTCATCATGCGAGAGAACGTCGGAGGAGCGTTGGCGAGGCCAAAAGACATGACGGTGTATTCATATGAACCAAAGCTTGTTCTGAACGCCGTCTTGGGAATATCTTGCTCACGAATACGAATCTGATGATAACCCATACGGAGATCAAGCTTGGAGAATACTTGAGCACCCTTGAGTTGTTCGAACAGCTCATTGATGTTGGGAAGTGGGTATTTGTTCTTGATGGTCTTCTTGTTTACTGGACGGTAATCAACACAAAGTCGACTCGATCCATCCTTCTTCTTCACAAAAAGAACACCACAACCCCACGGAGAAGTACTAGGCCGAATGAGACCCAATCTTTCTTGCTCATCGAGTTGTTTCTTCAACTCCTTCAACTCTTCGGGGCCGAGCTTGTAAGGACGTTTGCACACAGGTTCCGTACCGGGCTCAAGTTCAATAACAAATTCAACCGGCCGGTTTGGAGGCATCCCTGGAAGTTCTTCTGGAAAGACGTCTTGATATTCGCAAACGACAGGAATTTGAGAGATAGCATCCAATTCACCCTTCTCATTGAGAGAAAACAACCGGATGGAATTATCCCGAGCGGCAAAAACAATTACATCCTCAGACGAATGAGTCAGTTGAATCTGCCTGGCTGCACAATCAAGCTGAGCTTTATGCTTAGAGAGCCAGTCCATTCCGAGAATAAGATCGATATCGGAATTGCCAAGAACCACCGGAGAAGAGAGAAACTTGCAGTCGCCCAAAGTGATTGTAACATCCGGAACACACACTCGAGATGTCAAGAGGCTGGCCGGAGAGTCAATAGACAACGGTCTCGGCAACATTTGAGTAACAAAATCATGCTTGGAAGCAAAAGGTCTCGAGATGAAACAATGCGATGCACCAGTGTCAAAAAGAACTTTTGCAGGAATATCATTAACAGGAAGGTTACCCATGATCACATCTGAAGAATCCTCTGCCTGAGCTGCATTCACCATATTGACCTTGGCGTGCTTGGGATTGTGCTTGACCACAGCTGTACTTGCCGATCTGACAGGAGGAGGAGGAGGAAGACGCCTCTGGTTGGTACACTTGTTGGCATAGTGACCCTTCTGTTGGCACTTGTTGCACGTGACCTCTGAAAGCGGACGGTGATACGGAGCACTCGATCTTGGAGCTTGAGACGAAGCCTTGTTCTGAAAGCCTGGGTTGGGTGGGTGGGAGAAACCACTGCCACCTTTGCTCTTCTGCTGATACGGCTGACGGAACGGAGGAGGAGGAAGCCAATACTTCTGCTGCTTGACCACTTGAGTAGAGGAAGAAGGAGTAACATCTCTGGCACGCTTCCTGGAAGCATCACATCTCATCTGAGCAGCCTCTTGCTTCAGTGCCATGTTGTAGAACTCATCGTATCTCAACGGCTCAAAGAGGACAAGAGCGAGCTGAATTTCCTCACGAAGACCACCCCTGAACTGATAGATCATGCTCTTCTCATCAGGAACATCCTGCTTGGCAAAACGGGCGAGCTTCTGGAACAACTTGTTGTAGTCATAGACAGACAAAGAGCCTTGCTTCAGATTGCGGAATTCCTGACGCTTACTCTCAACCACACTTTGAGGGATGTGATGAGCGCGGAAATCTTGACGGAAATCGTCCCAAGTGATAACACGTCCACCTCTGGAATCCTTGTACTGCTGGAACCACTCTGCAGCCTGATCTTTGAGCTGGAAAGAAGCGAACTTGACGAAATCTTCAGGCCTGACGTTGCTGCATTCAAAATGCTTGCCCAGATCCACTAGCCAATCGTCAGCATCGGTAGCCTCAACACAACCGCTGAACGTCTTTGGGCCATTAGCAAGGAACTGGTTCAGAGTAGCAAAGTGGTGCTGATTGTGGCCTTGATTCCCTTGACTGCCTTGATTGCGCTCTTGGAGAATTTGCATGATCAACTGTGTGTTTGCATTAGTAGCGGCCATCACAGCTTGCCATGCTTCCGGAGGAGGCGGAGGTGGAGGCGGATTAGGATTCGGAGTCGTGCGCGTTGGAGGAGCCATCCTGAAGAGGTTGACCACCATTAGCACATAGATAGACAACAATATAGAAGCTGAATCCAACGGAATGAAATTGCAACATATAGTCTTCACATCCGAACAAAATGAACGAATGCATTCCTCTTCAAATGATCACATATCCATAAATTGAGAAGCCACGAAGAATTAAGGTAGAGAATAAATCAACAAGGTACGGATCAAGAACGAATAATCGGTAAGAAATCCCAATCTCAAACCAATATCCGTGGAAGAAGAACTAGAGCTACTAGAATTCCCACCTATGAAACTCCCGAACCTTTCCGGTTATGCAATCAGGTGTTGGGGATACAGGGGAAGCACAATATCTCACCCAAACTAGCAAATCCTACATCCAGCTGTATCCATCCTTCAACACATAACCAGGAAAACTTCGGAAACCATCTACCTCAACCTTCGAAAAGCATCCGTTATACAAGTTATGGCGATACTCCCGAACTCCCGCCCCAGTACTGGGTGGCGTCGAGGTTATCTCACCAACGAACTGCATAAAAGAGATTTTCGATGTCGGCGAACATATCTCAAGTATACCAGAATTGCAACGATGAAATTGTGACGACAACACCTCGGAGCTCAACTCCCCGGGACACTGCCACAACCCCTAAAGACAGGAGGCACCAAGAACAATGTTCTCGTCACAAAACCATCGGAACAAAACCAAGATACTCGCGTGATCCTAAAAAAAATTTTTGTGAAATTTTAGAAGAGAAGAGTCAAAACTCTACGCCAGGATGCCTTACCAGAGCGATGAGGAGACTGGGAAGTAAAAAGAATTCCTAAGCTCTCCGATATATAATTCCTAAGGACTCAAAACATTTTTCTAGACACAACTCGGCTGCTAAAAACGATCAAGCAATGGGGCTCCTAAGGTCGGGGATGGCTCTGATTACCAACTTGTAACGCCCTCGATGCGGCTATAGCTCCCACGTGTCGAGGCACGACTTAGAGGCATAACCGCATTGAAAGCAATGTCGCAAGTCAGGCAATCATTACAACATCCCATGTAATACATAATAAAAGGGGGAGATAACATAGTTGGCTTACACTCGCCACGTCACATCAGAGTACATAAATAACATCCATCAAACAAACACTCATGGCCCGACTACGGCGCCAAAATAGAAAAGACCCCCAACATGCGACAAGGTCCTGAATCGATAACCCCAACTAGGCACCACTACTGATCATCTGGAAAGGACACGTAGTAACGCTGAGAGTCCTCGTCGAACTCCCACCTGAGCTCGTAATCGTCAACTGGAGCGGAATCACCTGGACCTGCATCTGGAGTTGTAGTATCTGTGAGCCACAGGGACTCAGCAATCTCACACCCACGCGATCAAGACTATTTAAGCTCATAGGAATGGATAAGGCAAATATATGTGGAGCTGCAGCAAGCGACTAGCATATGTGGTGGCTAACTTATACGCAAAAGAGAGCGAGAAGAGAAGGCGAAGCACGAGCGAGAAGCTAAAGGAACATCCTGCGCAAGCATAACTCCAACACCGTGTCCACTTCCCGGACTCCGCCGAGAAGGGGCCATCACGGTAACACACACGGTTGATTCATTTTAATTAAGTTTAGTTCAAGTCATCTACAACCGGACATTAACAAATTCCCATCTGCCCATAACCGCGGGCACGGCTTTCGAAAGATCAATCCCTGCAGGGGGTCCCAACTTAGCCCATAACAAGCTCTCACGGTCAACGAAGGAATAGACCTCCACCCAAGACACACCGATCAGACTCGGTATCTCGGTACAACAAGATGATTCGACAGGTTAAAACAAGTCCAGCAACACCGCCCGAATGTGCCGACAAATCCCGATAGGAGCTGCACATATCTCTTTCTCAGGGCACACTCAGATGAGCAATCCGTACAACTAAAACCAAACCTTGAGTTTCCCCGAGGTGGCGCTGCACAGGGCTCTAGTTCGGACCAACACTCAGAGGAGCACTGGCCCGTGGGGGGCTAAAATAAGATGACCCTCGGGCTCCGGAAACCCAAGGGAAAAGGGGCTAGGTGGCAAATGGTAAGACCAATGTTGGGCATTGCTGGAAAAGCTTTAATCAAGGCGAACTATCAAGGGGTTCCCATTATAGCCCAACCGCGTAAGGGACGCACAATCCGGGAACATAACACCGATATGACGGAAACTAGGGCGGCAAGAGTGGAACAAAACACTAGGCGAGAGGCCGAGCCTTCCACCCTTTACCAAGTATATAGATGCATTAAGATAACATAGCAATATAATGATATCCCAACAAGAATATAAATGTTCCAACAAGGAACGGCTCCAATCTTCACCTGCAACTAACAACGCTATAAGAAGGGCTGAGCAAAGCGGTAACATAGCCAATCAACGGTTTGCTAGGACAATGGTGGGTTAGAGGTTCAACATGGCAATTGGGAGGCTGACAAGCAAAAGGTAGGCATCGTAGCATTGGCAAAGCAAAAGAGCGAGCAAACTAGCATAGCAAAGATAGTAGTGATTTCGAGGGTATGATCATCTTGCCTGCACAGTTGTCAGAGTTGACTGGATCCTCACAAGCAAACTCAACGGGCTCCTCGGTAGCGAACTCGTCTCCCGGCTCTACCCAACAAGACAAACAAGCAACAAGGATACAATCAACCACGGGCAAGACCAAGCAATATGATGAAATGACGATATGCTATGCGGGATGCGATGCGGGATGCAAAATGCAAGATATGACAGGAAATGCATGAACCTGGCATCAACTTGGAAAACCAAGTGTGCCACTGGATAGAGGGGATGAAATCGCTTGAAAACGATATAAAGATCATAGGAATCGGAGCTACGGTTTGGAAATGGCAAGCGTTTTAAGATATGACACCGGTCTGCGATTAACAGCAAGTAGGCATCTAAATGCAACGAAATGAACATGCTACAGCCACCAAACATGAAAACAAAATACATGGCAGTGAAGTACACAAGATGGTTGACAAAACACTAGCACTGAGCCATAGGCAAATTCATCCATTAAGAGGTTCAAACAAGCATGGCTAAAACGCAAATGCAAAACAGATTTCAGACTTAGTGAAATTAACACTAGTCTGAAATTTCAGATCACGAAGCTCTCTTCGGAGCAGCAAAACAACATGATAGGAAACCTGAACATGACAAGTAAGAACATGGCATGGAGCTACTCAACAAGCTTAATAAAACACCCAAAGTGACCTGGGGCCAAAAGGGTTCACAAAATACTCTACCGAGCTCACGAACATCGCTCGAACACAATCAGTTTTCAGACTTAGTGAAAACTGAGACATGCTGAAATTTAACTCACGAAGGCATGTAAACGAGCTCGATGCACTCACTACGGTGCAAGTCATGGCAAGGAAAGCATATAACCAGCAAGAAGGCACAAAGTGCTAGCTACACATGGCAAGAACGAAGGCATAGCATGCATGGAACACTAACGGTAGCATCGGCGAAATCGCAAACAAGTTGACGATCTGCCCAGATTAACAACGAAGCAAAAGTTGAGCTCGATTGAGTCAACCTAGAGCACTCCACAAATGCCAACAAAGACATGGATGGATAGAGCATAACATAAATATCAAAACTCCCTTACTGATCATCCTCAAAAGAGGCACGGATCACTAGGAAACAAGCTGGACATATAGCATCATGAACTAAAATATCCCAGACTTAGTGAAAATCACTAAGTCCCTGAAATCTGCATTCTCAGGTACCCTACTTCGCAAGCTTGCACAAGACAACACACACATCCTAAAAATGCATGGGTGGCACCTCTGGAAAGAAGACAAAATGCTTCACAAATCATCCCAAAGGGGCACAGGCATATCATGCACGAATTAAATATAGCAAAAATGACAAAAGTGCATGATGAACTAACGGATCTGCAGTTTAACTCACGGAGCCTCCTTCTACCAGCATTTTGGGTATCAAGATGACCTCAAATGCAAATGATGCAATGGAATGAAATGATGTACATGTCGAGACGAAGATTTTGACATATCATACGCCTAAAACGGATCTACGGTTGCGGAGATACGCGCAGACAAAGAATGCATAAAAATTAACGGAGAGAGGCAAAAGTCAACCCTAGGGTTTCGGATCTGAGATCCAGATCGGGATCTCGCGGGCACGGACTTCGAGGTTGACCGCGGGGCACTGTTCACCGGAGTTGGAGCTCGCCGGAGGAGGACCGCAGGGGCGTGGGGAGGCTCGCCGGAGCCCGACCCGGCCGCCGGAGGAGACGGACGAGGGCGGCGGGGCCCGGTGGTGGCCACGGCGAGGTTCGGCGGCGGCGGGCGCGCCGGCGGATGGCGGGGCCGCGGCTCGAGGAGCGGGCCGGCGACGATGGCGAGCGGCGGCGCCGGTGCCCCGGGTGGCCGGCCGCGAGGAGGATGGCGGCGGCTGCGGGCGTGAGGCGGCGGGGCGATGACGCGGGCTGGGGAGGGCCCCGCGTGGGCCTGCGGGCCGGCGGGCGCGGCGATGTGGGCGCGCCCACGTGGCGGCACGGCGATGGCTGCGGCGGGCGGCGGGGTGGAGCGGACGCTGTCCGGCGCGGGCCGGACACGTCCGTCGGCGGCGGAGGAAGGAGATTCTTTTTTTTTAGGGTTTCGGGGAGAGGGAGAGATCCGAAAACGGAGGGGTGTATATATAGGCATAGAGGGAGCTAGGAGAGTCCAAATGAGGTGCGGTTTTCGCCCACACGATCGTGATCGAACGCTCTAGGACATGGAGCAGAGTTTGGTGGGTTTTGGGCCAAATTTGGGGGGTGTTGGGCTGCAACACACACGAGGCCTTTTCGGTCCCTCGGTTAACCGTTGGGGTATCAAACGAAGTCCAAATGACCCGAAACTTGACAGGCGGTCTACCGGTAGTAAACCAAGGCCGCTTGGCAAGACTCGGTCCAATCCGGAAATGTTTAAACCCCACACAAGAAAGAAAGGTAGAAATGACCACCGGAGGAGAACGAAGCGCCGGAATGCAAAACGGACAACGGGGAAAATGATCGAATGCATGAGATGAACATGTATGCAAATGCAATGCACGTGATGACATGATAAGAGATGCACGAAAAAGAAAAACAACACACGGAGACAAAGACCCAAACCCGAGAAATAAATATAACTTGGCGCCGGAGACGGCAAGAGTTGGATACAAATATGGAAAGTTACATCTGGGGCGTTACAGATAAACTCAAGCAATATGATATAAACCCCATCTTTTTATCCTCGATGACAACAATACAATACATGCCTTGCTGCCCCTGTTGTCACTGGGAAAGGACACCGCAAGATTGAACCCAAAGCTAAGCACTTCTCCCATTGCAAGAAAGATCAATCTAGTAGGCCAAACCAAACTGATAATTCGAAGAGACTTGCAAAGATAACCAATCATACATAAAGAATTCAGAGGAGATTCAAATATTTCTCATAGATAAACTTGATCATAAACCCACAATTCATCGGATCTCAACGAACACACCGCAAAAAGAGTTACATCAAATAGATCTCCAAGAAGAGGAAGGAGAACTTTGTATTGAGAATCAAAGAGAGAGAAGAAGCCATCTAGCTAATAACTATGGACTCGAAGGTATGTGGTAAACTACTCACAACTCATTGGAGAGGCCTTGGAGATGATGTAGAGGCCCTCCGTGGTCGATTCCCCCTCCGGAGAAGCGCCAACGAAGGCTCCAAGATGGGATCTCGTGGATATAGAAGGTTGCGGCAGTGGAATTAGGTTTTCGTGGTGCTCCCGGATGGTTTCGGGGTCCGTAGATATATATAGGAGGAAGAAGTAGGTCGGTGGACGCTCGAGGGGCCCACGAGGGTGGGGGCGCGCCGGGCACCCTTGTGGCCGCCTCGTTCATTGCTTGACATCCACTCCAAGTCTCCTGGTTTGCATTTGTTCCAAAAAGATCGCTCCCGAAGGTTTCATCCCGTTTGGACTCCGTTTGATATTCCTTTTCTTCGAAACACTGAAATAGGCAAAAAAACAGCAATTCGGGCTGGGCCTCCGGTTAGTAGGTTAGTCCCAAAAATGATATAAAAGTTTAAAGTAAAGCCCATAAACATCCAAAACGGGTAATATAATAGCATGGAACAATAAAAAATTATAGATGCATTGGAGACGTATCAATCATATGCTGGTATTGTGGGCTCTAGTGCCTCGTCCTCGAATTGAGGTAACAACCTGCGCTTCGGGTAACTTTTGATTGGGCGCTCGAGTCCGTATTCCTCGGTTGCCAGGACCTCAGTCCATCTATTAGTGAGCAGATCTTGATCAGCTTGAAGCTGCTGCTGCTTTTTCTTCAGGATCTTTGCAGTGGCTATAAGCCGGCACTTAAAGCACTCCTGCTCGACGGGATCCTCCGGCACGGTAAATTCTTCGTCACCGATGCTGACCTCGTCCTCGGAGAGAGGCATGTAATTATTGTCCTTCGAGTCTTCATTCATGGCCTGTTCATCAGGGCTGGCTCGCCCGTCTCCCGTCCAGCCTGTTCAAAGTTTGGCTGGGCGGGGTCGTCTTCGTCTTCGGCATCGTCCGGAGTGCTATTGTCTCTTGTGTCGGTATCGTTGTTTTTACCATGGCGTGGTTTAGAGCGGCGCCGCTGACGTCGGTGCTTTGGCTGCTTCTGAGGAGGCTTATCCTCAACTGTATCCTTTTTGTCCTTGCCATTGTCTTCTTTGGGTGTATCCACCATGTAAATGTTGTATGACGAGGTGGCTATCCAGAGCCCTGTGGGCGGTGGTTCTTGTTCCTCTCCCACATCGTCGTCCATACCATCGATGTCTTCGGAGTCGAAGTCAAGCATGTCGGTCAAATCGTCGACAATGGCTATCAAGTGGGTGGTGGGTGGGTAACAAAGTTCTTCGTCATCCACTTCCCACTCAAGCCAGACATAGTTCGGCCAAGAATCTCCTGACAAGGAGAGAGATTTTAATGAGTTTAACACATCGCCCAAGGGCGAGTGTTGGAAGATGTCCGCGGAGCTGAACTCCAAGATCGGCGCCCAGTTAGATTCGATGGGCGCGGATACCCGCGGTTTGGAACCTAAGGCCGGAGATGAGTTCGAGGGTCCAATGACACAGACCTCGTCGGAGGTTAGATCTGTGTTTGGCTCTAACGCCGTTGAGTCTGCGGCTTCCTGGCGAGGTTGAGCTTCCCGTCCTCGGATGGCGTGCTCTGCTCTGGATCTAGGGCCAGAGCGGTTATAGGTGCTACCTCCTGAGCACCGTCCGATGACAGATCTAGGTCATGCTCATCGTGGCTATAGGGAGCCTCTGTCATGGGCTCGAATCCGTTGAAGATCAAGTCTCCATGGATGTCGGTGGTGTAGTTTAGCCTCCAAACCTGACCTGATGGCCAGGGGCATAGATGTCGATCCGCTCCAGATGGCCAAGCGAGTTGGCCCGCAGTGCGAAGCCGCCGAATAGAAGATCTATTTGGGGAGAAAAAATCTTGCCCTGGACTACGTTGTTGTAGATGATTGAAGGAGCCATTGAGCCTTATGATGACGACAGAGTGGAACTCTCAATGAAAGCACCAATGTGGGTGTCAAAACCGGCAGATCTCGGGTAGGGGGCCCCGAACTGTGCGTCTCAGGCTAAGGGTAACTGTCGGCGTCCTGGATATGGGGGTATCCAGACTTGCCTGCCTTCGGCCTGCAGCGCGGCTCATCAGTGGCCCAGTTCAGCCCGTCTACATCAACCCAGGTTCAAGACCATCGCGAGGGGCTGAGCCTCGTGGGGCGGATGGCGCAAGGCCTCCCCAGGAGCGGCCTCACCAGGCAGGCTCGCGAGGAGGTGGAGAGATCAAGGCGAGGAGTACCTCGCTAGGTGCACATGACGCAAGCCATCACGATCGAGACCAGGCGGGCGCCAGGCTGGCGCCGGCCAGCGCAGTATCCTTATTTCCCCTTGGGTGCTAAGGGGGTAAGTGCAGGCGCGGAGTACCAAGGCATCAGGTAAAGGTTTCCCTATCGGTGCAACAAGACCAGGACCAGGAGGACAGCAAGGCGGAGGTCACCGTGGAGCCCAAGACGGCGTCATCGCTAGTGCTTTGACAGTCGAAGACCACCTTTAGTCAGGATAGCTTGTACTAGATGCCCCCCTTCAAATCCCGCCATTGTGGAATCCCTTCCAGCTCAATATTTGGGAAGAGGACCAATGCCTCTATAAATAGGACTAGCCACTCTCAAGGCAGGGATCGACCAATCAAACCCTGACCAGAACCACAAGAACTCCTCCCCTCGCGAGGCGCTTCTTCTTCGTGTATTGTTCCTCATCAGCCCAAGAGGCAATCCACACACCACACACTGGAGTAGGGTCTTACACCATAATGGTGGCCTGAACCAATATAAATCTTGTGTCCCTTGTGTTGTTCATCTTGCTAGCTTAGATCCGCGGCGTGGCGAGGGAGTAGATTGGTAGGAGAAAGATCTTCGCGTGCACCCCAGAGTTCGAACCTTAAGAGTTTTGCCGGAACCCAAAATCCGACATTTGGTGCGCCAGGTAGGGGTGCGCCGGAATCTTCCCTCTGCTCGTCTGCGCCCTATCGCTACGTCGCATCCATGGCGGACGCTCGCCGAGCTCGCATTGAGCGCCGGGCCACTCTCGCTGCCCATGTCGCCCAGACGACTCCCATCGGTGGGGCTCCTCGTCGTTCTTCGTCGCCTGCCGCTCACGCCGCCACCGGCCCGGCGGGCAACAAGCAGCAAGCATCTTCGCTGCACCCCTCGGTGCAGCGGGAAGGCCGCACCACCACTCCGTCGCTGACCCCAGCTGGTTCGTCATCTCACGCTCGTCGCGCCCCCACAGACGCGCATGCCGCGCTGCTCCTGGCACAAGAGCTCCTGCACTACCGCCCCGTCGACGACCTCTACGAGGAGTGGCTCGCTGGCATCACCGAGCTTGTCAGCCCCGCAGGGGGTTCCCCTGCGCAGTCCCTCTCGCTGCCTCGCCCACAGTCCTGCATGGGCGATGCGACACGGGGGCGCCTCCGCCACCTCCTCCCCAAGAAGGCACCCCTGGCTCCAAGGCGCACGACCCCTGGGACGAGGGGGGTGGGGGCTTCCAGGAGCCATGAGCCGTCGCCTGCATCCTGGGTGGTGCCCAGGCCCCAGCCTCTCAACGCATCTTCAAGCAGTTTGCTCGCGAGGTGAATGCAGTCCTCCCCAAGCTCGAAGCCACGCGCCCGCTCAGATGGTCCATGTGCGCCATCACTTTCAGCTCAGCAGACCAACTGAAGTGTGCGGCCACAGCCGGCGTCCTCCCAATGCTCTGTTCCCCAGTCATCAGCAATGTGCAAGTCACCCGGACTATCATTGATGGCAGTGCAGGCCTCAACGTCCTATCCGTCGAGATGTTCGACAATCTCCAAGTGCCCTATGATCAGTTACATCCTACCAAGCCTTTCTCCGGGGTTGCTAACGGCTCCACCACTCCAATAGGGCAGGTTTGCCTCCCTGTCACCTTTGGGCAGCACAACAACTACCGAACTGAGCTCATAGACTTCGACGCCGCCCATATTAGGCTACCAATCAATGCCATCCTTGGGTATCCAGCGCTGGCCAAGTTCATGGAGGTAACCCACCACGGCTACAATGTTCTCAAGATGCCAGGAAGCGACGGGGTTATCATGGTCCCCTGTGAAGAGAAGGACGCGGTGTGCTCGCTCGAGCGCACCTTTCAAGCTGCCTCAATTGAAGACCCAGACTGTGAGAGCGAGAACCCTCCTGGGGTAGCTCCCAAGAAGAAGAAAACATCGCCTGGCTCAAGGCCCCTGGAGATTGGCATCTCCAGAGGTGTGGCACCAAGATCTGCGCCAGCGCAAGGGGCGCCTCCCTCCGTCGCATAGGAAGGCGCGCCCGACGCCCTCCTCGGGCAGGGCTCGGGGGCTCTCTTCTAGAGGGCCTCAGACTTCGCCAGGATCACGAGGGAGGCTCTCGGGCACCACCTGGAGGCGTGCTTCGCAGCACGTTTCCCTCAAGAAGGCATGAGGCAAGGGAGACCTAACCCACAGGAGTTCATCATCAAGATCACTCAGGAGCTTCAAGAATCAAGAGTCATACACGTCGATCGCCGCTTTCCTATGCGAGGATGGTGGGCTGCACGTTTGCGTCGATGTACTAGGGCTCAATCGAGCCGCGTCTCAGGAGCGCCTCTGGCCTATGCTCTTAGGACGCTGCGAGGGTCCGCCACACAGCTACGTTCGCATGCCCCTCGGCCTGCCAAACGCGGCTGCAGTCCACCAGCGACATCTGCGGAGCATTCTGGCGGCTCAGGAGGCCAGGCATCACGAGGTTCTGGCGGAGATGGAGGCGGTCCTCAGAGAACCATCAGGGGCCCCGGAGCCTCCCGAGGCTCAGGACTCTGGTGGCTCGTGAGGGACGAGCTCTTCACTGTGTATCCCCAGCTACTCCAACACCCCTTCGTCTGCAACGGAACCAGGTGACATCTTCCAAGTTCATTTCAGCTAGGAGCGCCCCCAGGGCTGCATCATTCCCAGGCCACGTGGGTCTGTCCCTGCGGCATGTATCCCATTTTGCTTATGCTTACTTTTCTAGGGGGCGCCCCTCGGGCTGCATCATCCCCTAAGTCGCTCGGGCCAGGCCCAGTGGCTTGTACCCTCTCCTGCATTATCTAAGCTGATTTGCCTTGCATGCTTAATCATCCTCGGTTATCACCCGTCCTATTGACACCTACCACTGGAGCTGCTCATGCTGGCACGACATCTGTGCATGGGTCCGTCCCTGCAATGCTAACAAATCAGAGTGGTCGAGCTCTGGCCCGCGGCAGCCCCGCAAGCGTCACCTCACCTGGCCCTCAGTGCCCTCACCACTCTCAGAGCAACCAATGACCGGCCGACGATCATAATGGCAGTCCATGCCCCTCTCATGTTGGTTTGCAGGAACCCCTCCGAAGTCAACTGTGGGTGGCATCATGAGCTCTCTCTCTCTCCTTCCTGAGCGATCCGCTTGCACGCTAAAAGGGGGGCTCCTGAGCATCGTGACTCAGGAGATCTTACTAGCTCTCCAGCCCTCACCCCCTAGCCTTGACCACGGCATCACGACCTGGCATACCAGTGGCGGCTGAGCCCGCTCGAGGGTCGGGACCTGATGGCGTAGGGCACCAAGGAAAGCAAGGGGAGGAGAGGAGGAGCTCGTGAATACCTAACCCGGGTGCCATTTACCAAGCCCGACGCAATGCGATGGAACGACCCCGTACCCTTGAGATAAGTTTCGCGCCTGCGACAGCCAGTTGATGCAACACATAATCCCCACCTAAACGCAGCTCTGTGGCGGCAACGTTGCTTGCCTTTCTCATCTCTTGGTGGCTGCTTGCGCGCTAAAGGGGACCTCCTGAGCATCGTGCCTCGGGGGCTCTTACTGGACCTCGGGCCGCTCACCTCTTGGCCTTGACCATGGCATCGCGACCTGGCATACCAGCGAGGGCTGAAGCCTGCCTGGGGACCGGGATGTGTCAGCCTAGAGCACCAAGTCGTCGTGAGATTAGAAAGGGGGGACCAAGCCGGGACAGGACAGGCATTCACACTGTTCCATAACAGGGATAATATCGACAAAAGATATCACGGACCCTTTACACGCCCCCGCGGGGTATTGCTTGATTCCTCACAGGGAACAAAAGAAGAAGACTTCAAGGAACCCTAACTATGGATGCCTCCGTGGATGACGCCATCATCAACAGTGGGCCACGAGAGGCCGGCGCCAACCTCATCCAGATCAGAGGCGGCGGCGGCCCGAAGCTGCCACCTTGCTCCGGGTGCGGCGCGAGCTCGGTGGAGCGTAGCTGTCGTCGCTCGTCTGCGGAGTCTCGTAAAGCTTGGGAAAATCACTGGACTCCCAAGCATCGCTGCTGCTTCCTGAAGAGCTGACGGGGAAGCAGGCGGCAGGCCCAGCCTTCGCCTCATCAGCGTCTTGGCTGCCTCCTCTGGGGCAGCACTCTAGCCAGCAGCATTCCGCCTCGAAGACCTTGAAGAGAATCAGGGAAGCGCCATCATACTCGAAGTGAATCACGAGGGCGCCCTCTGCTCGGCAAATTCGGGCAATCTTGCCCCAGCCTCGGGTCATGAAGACCTTGCCCGGAGCGACGACCTCAACCTCCGCTCCGGTCGCAGGGGTGTTGCAGTCAGCATGCTGCAGCCAGAGCTCGAGAGGCCCCCTCGATGGTATCTCGAAGGTGAAGAATGTAGGGAAGCGGATCCAGGTGCTCGGAGGCAACACAGCGTGGAGCACAAGCTCACGAGGAGAGTCCGCAGCGTGGACTCTGGGAGCAATGGCGCGCGCCACCGTGGTTCGCCAGCCTTGCCTGCGGCATGGGCGGCGACGCTCGCTGTCGCCTTATCCAAGACCTCCTGCTCGGTGTAGGGGCAGCGGGAACCCAGGAGGAGGCCGCTCATACCAGGGCCTCGTCATCTCCGGCCGCACAACCTCGTCGCGGCGGTGCGGGACCGGTCGCTTCTTTGGCGGGAGTGGGTCGGGCCCCTCCAGGGGGGCCTTTCCCTTCTCTACGGCTGAGAATTGATGGATCGGTGCCATTGGCGTCCGGAGTAAAGGAGGAGCAAGGGAGAAGAGGCAGGCAAAACAAGGAGGGATGGACAACGGGGGCTCGCACCCTCCCGTACTTATAGCTCCGAGGAGACCAACCGTCGGCCTCCACGATCACAGGTAATGATGACTCTCTGTCTGCATGCAGCAGGCTCTCGTCAAGTCGGGCACTTGCCGAGGCAGCGTGGGGAAGCGGAGACACCCATGTCCAATCAAGTCGCCACGCGTCGCCCAAGGCCTCAGGCTGTTGGGGCCCACGGCACTCCGCACTTGACCTTTGGCTTCGCCTCTAAGCCAAGTCCGAGCGCGCCTTGGGCCCGGGGGCTACTATCGGCATCCTGGATATGGGGGTATCCAGACTTTCCTGCCTTCGGCCTGCAGCACGGCTCATCAGTGGCCCAGTTCGGCCCGTCTACATCAATCCAGGTTCAAGACCCTCGTGAGGGGCCGAGCCTCACGGGGAGGATGGCGCAAGGCCTCCCCAGGAGCGGCCTCACCAGGCAGGCTCGCGAGGAGGCGGGGAGATCAAGGCGAGGAGTACCTCGCGAGGTGCACATGACGCAAGCCATGACGATCGAGACCAGGCGGGCGCCAACCAGCGCAGTGTCCTTATTTCCCCTTTGGTGCTAAGGGGGCAAGCGCAGGCGCGGAGTACCAAGGCATCAGGCAAAGGTTTCCCTATCGGTGCAACAAGACCAGGACCAGGAGGACGGCAAGGCGGAGGTCACCGTGAAGCCCAAGACGGCATCATCGCCAGTGCTTTTGACAGTCGAAGACCACCTTTAGTTAGGATAGCTTGTACTAGCTGTCCCCCTTCAAATCCCACAATTGTGGAATACCTTCCCGCTCAATATTTGGGAAGAGGACCAAGACCTCTATAAATAGGACTAGCCACTCTCAAGGCAGGGATCGACCAATTGAACCCTGACTAGAACCACCTGATACGTCTCCGTCGTATCTATAATTTTTGATTGTTCCATGCCAATATTCTACAACTTTCATATACTTTTGGCAACTTTTTATACTATTTTTTGGGACTAACATATTGATCCAGTGCCCAGTGCCAGTTCTGTCTGTTGCATGTTTTATGTTTTGCAGAAACCCCATATCAAATGGAGTCCAAATGGGATAAAAACGGACGGAGAATTATTTTGGAATATTTGGGATTTTCCGGAGGAAGAATCAACACGAAACGGTGTCCAAGGTGGCCACGAGACAGGGGGGCGCACCCCCTCCCCCTTGGGCGCGCCTGGCACCCTCGTGGGCCACCTGTAAGGCGGTTGACGCTCTTCTTTTGCCGCAAGAAATCTAATTTTATGAGAAAAATCTGGGCGAAAGATTCACCCCAATCAGAGTTACGGATCTCCGGATATAAAAGAAATGGTGAAGGGGCAGAATCTGAGAACGCAGAAACAAAGAGAGACAGAGAGACAGATCCAATCTCGGAGGGGCTCTCGCCCTCCCACGCCATGGAGCCAAGGACCAGAGGGGAAACCCTTCTCCCATCTAGGGAGGAGGTCAAGGAAGAAGAAGAAGAAGGGGGGCTCTCTCCCCCTTGCTTCCAGTGGCGCCGGAGCACTATCGGAGGCCATCATCATCACCTCGATCTTCACCAACAACTTCACCGCCTTCATCACAAACTCTTCCCCCCTCTATGCAGCGGTGTAACCTCTCTCTTACCGCTATAATCTCTACTTAAACATGGTGCTCAATGCTATATATTATTTCCCAATGATGTATGGCTATCCTATGATGTTTGAGTAGATCCGTTTTGTCCTATGGGTTAATTGATGATCGTGATTGGTTTGAGTTGCATGTTTTATTATTGGTGCTGTCCTATGGTGCTCTCCGTTTCACACAAGTGTGAGGGATCCCTGTTGTAGGGTTTGCAATATGTTCATGATTTGCTTATGGTGGGTGGCGTGAGTGACAGAAGCACGGACCTAAGTAAGTAGGTTGTTCGCGTATGGGATAAAGGGGACTTGCTACTTTAATGCTATGGTTGGGTTTTACCTTAATGAATCTTTAGTAGTTGCGGATGCTTGATAGAGTTCCAATCATAAGTGCATATGATCCAAGAAGAGAAAGTATGTTATCTTATGCCTCTCCCTCAAATAGAATTGCAATAGTGGTTACTGGTCTAGTTATCGATTGCCTAGGGACAAATAACTTTCTCATGACAAAAAGCTCTCTACTAATATTTACTTCATTGCTTCTTTATCTAAACAGCCCCTAGTTTATATTTACGTGTTCTTTATTATCTTGCAAACCTATCCTATCACACCTACAAAGTACTCCTAGTTTCATACTTGTTCTAGGTAAAGCGAACACTAAGCGTGCGTAGAGTCGTATCAGTGGCAGATAGGACTTGAGAGAATATTTGTTCTACCTTTACTCCTCATTGAGTTTGACACTTTTACTTATCGAAAGAGGCTACAACTATCCCGTATACTTGCGGGTCATCAAGACCTTTTTCTGGCGCCGTTGCCAGGGATTCATAGCGTGGGGTGAATATTCTTGTGTGTGCTTGTTTGCTTTATCACTAAGTAATTTTTATTTGCTGTTCTTAGTTGTTCTCTATCTTTAGTTATGGATATGGAACATGAAATACCAAAAAATTAGGTGTACTTGCTACTCATGGAGATGGGGAACCTCCTAAAACCCTCGATGCTGGTTATGTGAAAACTATTATGTACTACTTTGATAATCCTGAGAAAACCCCATTCAATTATCTTATGGGAGACACGTTGGATCAACGTGAATACTTTAGGGATTATCGCTTGACACAAAAAGGGAAACTATTATGGGATCAAATTCATATGTTACGTTGGTATGCTAGGCAACTATGCTTGAACTATGATATTACTTGTTGCTCTAGGATGAATGCTCCACACCTTCCCTTTTCATGCAAATTTAATGGTAATGAAACCTTAGCTTCTTATGCTAATGGTATATATGATTACTATGATGTGGAACAAATAGAAGAATTTGTTGCTTTTAAGGGTGCTTATGAAATTGAATCTTTGTTTGAAAAGTATAAAGCTTTTGATGATGATGTTTATAGGCCTGAAAATTATGCTATATTGAAATATTGCTATGAAAATTATGAATATAACTACAATATTGATGCATTTATTGAGAAAGTCTCCGTTGTCCAAGAAGAGACTAATATTTTGCAGGGAGCTATGGAAGAAGAAATTGATGAAACTGTGAGCTCATTGGATGAAAAAGATAAGAAGGAAGAGCGGATTGATCACCCGTGCCCACCTTCTAATGAAAGTAACTCTTCAACTCATACATTGTTTAATTTCCCTTCGTGCTTACCGAAGGATGATTGCTATGATGATTGCTATGATCCCTTTAATTCACTTGAAATATCCATTTTTGATGATGCTTGCTATGCTTGTGGACAAGATGCCAATATAAATTATGCTTATGGAGATGAACTTGCTATAGTTCCTTATGTTAAACATGAAATTGTGGCTATTGCACCCACGCATGATAGTTCTACTATCTTTTTGAATTCTCCCAACTACACTATATCGGAGAAGTTTGTGCTTACTAAGGATTAGATTGATGGGTTTCCTTTTACCATTGCACATGATGATTTTGATGAATATAATATGCATGTGCTTGCTGCTCCAACTTGCAATTATTATGAGAGAGGAACTACATCTCCGCCTCTTTACATTTCCAACACGATAGAATTGCAAGAAACTGCTTATACTATGCATTGGCCTTTACTTGGTGTTCATGAATTGTTCTTTTATGACATGCCGATGCATAGGAAGAGAGTTAGACTTCGTTATTGCATGATATATGTTACTTTGTGCTCACTACTAAATTACAAATCATTGTTAATTAAAATTGGCTTTGATATACCTTGGGATCCGGGTGAATTCATTACTTGAGCACTATATGCCTAGCTTAATGGCTTTAAAGAAAGCGCTGCCAGGGAGACAACCCGGAAGTTTTAGAGAGTCATTTATTTCTGTTGAGTGCTTTTATATAGTTCAAAAACAAAAAAAATAAAGAGGGCAACCCCAAACTTTTCAAAAAGGAAAGTGAAAGTGAGAAAGACAAGCATTGTTGAAGTGGGAGAGCTCCTTGAACTTTGTTCATGCTCACGGAAACTTTGTGAATCTTAATTACAGAAACTTTTCATCAAAAAATAATTATCCCCTTGTACAATTCCATTGTATTATAAAAATAATGTGCCAAGGTTTGCCTTTAGGATGTTTACAATGCTTGTTGGTTTGTACGGTGCATGACAGAAACTTTGGCTGTAGTGCTCGATTTTATATTTTTTGCTGGAACGCCAAATGGTTCTGATTCTTTCTGCACTGTATTTCTGTACAATTTTTTTATTTTTCCTAATTTTGGTAGAATTTTTGGGGTACCAGAAGTATGGTTAATGTTCAGATTGCTACAGACTGTTCTGTTTTTGACAGATTCTGTTTTTGATGCATAGTTTGCTTGTTTTGATGAATCTGTCAATTTATATCAGTGGATTTAAGCCGTGAAAAAGTTATATTACAGTAGACACAATGCAAAAACAAAATATGAATTGGTTTGCAACAGTACTTATAGTAGTGATTTGCTTTATTATACTAACGGATCTTACCGAGTTTTCTATTGAAGTTTTGTGTGGATGAAGTGTCTAATCGAGGATGTCTCGATATGAGGGAAAGGAAGAGAGGCAAGAGCTCACGCTTGGGGATGCCCGAGGCACCCCAAGTAAATATTCAAGGAGACTCAAGTGTCTAAGCTTGGGGATGCCCCGGAAGGCATCCCCTCTTTCTTCAACAAGTATCGGTATATGTTCGGATTTGTTTTGTTCATGCGATATGTGCAGGTCTTGGAGCGTCTTTTGCATTTAGTTTTCACTTTTATTTTATGCACCATGCTGGTATGAGATAGTCCTTGGTTGATTTATAGAATGCCCATTGCACTTCACTTAAATCTTTTGAGTATGGCTTTATAGAATGCTTCATGTGCTTCACTTATATCATTTGAAGTCTAGATTGCCTATTTATCTTCACATAGAAAACCACCATTTGTAGAATGCTCTTTTGCTTCACTTATATTTGTTAGAGCGTGTGCATATCTTTTGTAGAAAGAATTAAACTCTCTTGCTTCACTTATACCTATTTAGAGAGATTACAAGAATTGGTCATTCACATGGTTAGTCATAAAATCCTACATAAACTTGTAGATCACTGAATATGATATGTTTGATCCCTTGCAATAGTTTTGCGATATAAAGATGGTGATATTAGGGTCATGCTAGTGCGCGACTGTGGATTAGTAGAAATACTTGTGTTGAGGTTTGTGATTCCCGTAGCATGCACGTATGGTGAACCGCTTTGTGATGAAGTTGGAGCACAATTTTATTTACTGATTGTCTTCCTTATGAGTGGCGGTCGGGGATGAGCGATGGTCTTTTCCTACCAATCTATCCCCCTAGGAGCATGCGCGTAGTACTTTGTTTTCAATGGCTTGTAGATTTTTGCAATAAGTATATGAGTTCTTTATGACTAATGTTGAGTCCGTGGATTATACGCACTCTCACGCTTCCATCATTGCTAGCCTCTTCGGTACCGTGCATTGGCCTTTCTCACCTCAAGAGTTGGTGCAAACTTCGCCAGTGCATCCAAACCCCGTGATACGATACACTCTATCACACATAAGCCTCCTTATATCTTCCTCAAAACAGCCACCATACCTACCTATCATGGCATTTCCATAGCCATTCCGAGATATATTGCCATGCAACTTCCATCATCATCATATACATGACTTGAGCATTCGTTGTCATATTGCTTTGCATGATCGTAAGATAGCTAGCATGATGTTTTCATGGCTTGTCCGTTTTTTGATGTCATTGCTATGCTAGATCGTTGCACATCCTGGTACACCACCGGAGGCATTCATATAGAGTCATATCTTTGTTCCAGTATCGAGTTGTAATATTGAGTTGTAAGTAAATAAAAGTATGATGATCATCATTATCAGAGCATTGCCCCAGTGAGGAAAGGATGATGAAGACTATGATTCCCCCACAAGTCGGGATGAGACTTCGGACTTTATAAAAATAAAAGAGGCCAAAGAAGCCCATGAAAAAAAGAGGCCAAAGAAGCCCACCAAAAAGAAAAAAGAGAGAAAGAAAAAAAAGGAGAAAATAAAAAAAATGAGAGAAAAAGAAAGAAGGGGCAATGTCACTATCCTTTTAGCACACTTGTGCTTCAGAGTAGCACCATGTTCTTCATAGAGAGAGTATCCTATGCTTTCACTTTCATATACTAGTGGGAATTTTCATTATAGAACTTGGCTTGTATATTCCGATGATGGGCTTCCTCAAATGCCCGAGGTCTTCGTGAGCAAGCAAGTTGGATGCTGTAAGTGCATCTAGTGCCCCTTAGTGATTTTGGTGTATTGAAGACTTATAGGTTAAGGGACTAATGCGTTTGTGAGTATACACAGGTCTATAAGTCTATGAGGAGTTTGATATTTACAGAGAAAGTCGACCCCTAAAAATGAAGTTCTTCAACTGAAGAGTTTGATATTCTGAAGACTTTCTGAAGACCTTGAAAGTGAAGAAATTGGTGTGACCTTGAAGACTTGGTATTCATTTGTGGAACATGAAGCGTGAAGACTTTTGTTTTCGTAGTTTCATTTTCTCTTTCTTGAGTCATAGGAAACACCGTACTGTTAAAGGGGGTCGAGGAAATACTAAGGAAAAATTTCCATGTGATGCTCAACTCAAAATCCTACACCTACCAATCCCTTCGAGTGAAGCCTTTGGAAATCTCATACAGTTCAGTCACTTTCTTCAGTGACAGAGACGAAGTTCTTCTGGTCACTGATGAATTTGTTCTGACTGAGGAGTTAGGAATTCGTCAGTGCGAATTACCTACACAGTGAGGAACATGATAGCCCTGAGGAATTTGAGAGTCAAATTTCCGATCGTTGCTGTGCTGCGCGCCAGCTGTCCCAAAATATCTTATCCACCTAACGGTCATATCATTGAGGGGCATTTATGTCTTATCATGTCGGGCTGCTCCCTAGGCTATAAATAGCCGCCCCCTACAACCACTAGCTGGTTGGCTGCTCCGAGAGAACTTGACACTTATCATTCAAGAGCAACCCATCCTCCGAGGACTTTGAGCGAAAATCATCAAGTGAGGAAAAACCCAAAACCAAACCCCCACAAACCCAAAGTGATTGAGCATCACTGAAGAAATTGATCCTGCGTGGATCCGACGCTTGTTACCTTTGAAGACTGTGCTTCTTCCAGATGGTTAGGCATCAAGGTCTAGAGCATCCAAGAGGAATTGTGGATTGCCGAGTGACCAAGTCTGTGAAGGTTTGGAAGTCGCCTGAAGACTTACCACGAGTGATTGGACGAGATCTGCATGATCTTAGTTCAAGGAGAATACGGTGAGGACTGGGTGTCCTGAGCTGCGTGCTCAGCGACTGGGTGTCCGGGACTGCGTGTCCTCGAGTTTAAATACTCATCCGCTCCAACCAGACGTACAACTGAGACAGTAGTTGGAACTGGTCTACCAAATCATTGTCTTCACCAACCTAACTGGTTCTATTTCCTCAACCCTTTCATTTCCTCATTACTGTGTTGAGTGTTTGTTCATATCTGTGTTTGAAGACTTTGACTGAAGACTTTCTCAATTTCCTCAGTTCAATTTCTTCAGTCTGTTTGTCTTCATCTTGTGTTATCCTGTGATTACGCTTTCTGTACTCTGTGCTTGTCTTCATTTCATCATGATGACCATGCTTGTATTCTGTTATGCTTACTTTTGAGTACTTATTCCGCTGCTAATAGTTCTTTGCTAAGGAATTTCCTCACCGGCAAATTCCTAAGTGAAGAATTCATAAAAATCGCCTATTCACCCCCTCTCTGGTCGACATAATGCACTTTGAATTGGTATCAGAGCGAGGTACTCCCTTGTTCTGTGTGATTTTGGTTTAACCGCCTGGAGTTTTAGTTATGTCGACCGCAGGTATGATCAAGGCCTCGGCTGGGTGTCCTACCTTTGATGGGATGGACTACCCCTACTGGAAAAACAAGATGCGAATGCATCTCGAGGCAATTGACAACGATCTCTGGTATGTTGTGGAAAATGGTGTTCCCTCTATCGCACCCTCACTGAACGCTACCGATGTGAAGAGATTCAAGCAACTCGATTCTCAAGCGAAGAATATCACATGTGGCCATCTGAGTAAAGGACAGTATGGAAGAGTGAGTGCTTTGGAAACTGCTAAGCTTATCTGGGATAGGCTGTCCAAAGTGAATGAAGGAGTCTCAACTCAGCGCGACTCTCGAGTTGATGTTCTTCGGAATCTCTTCAACCACTTCAAAAGACTCGACAATGAAATGTCCAACAAACCTTTGATCGCCTCACTGACATCTCAAATGAGCTTCAAGCCCTCGGTGCCACTGGCATCACTGACCATGAGGTGGTGAAGAAACTGTTGAGATCACTTGATTCCTCATTTGATACTCTGGGTCTGATGATACAAGAACGGGCTGACTACAAGTCTCTTGATCCTGCCGATATCCTCGAAAGGCTAAATACTCACGAGTTCCAGCTTGCTGAAAAAAGAGATCTCTATGGTTCGAGCTATGGCAAACCACGTGCCCTGAAGGCCAAGGTTGTGTCTGAGTCTGAATGTGAGGATTCTGGTAGTAGTCTTGGTGATCCTGAAGAATTGAGCCAGGAGCTAGCACTGCTCGTGAAGAAATTCCAGAAGTTCTCAAGACGTGGTCGCTTTGGAAAATCCTCAAGAAGCAGTGATTCCTCATCAAGTGACTATAAGAGAAGGCTGTGCCACAAATGCAAGAAACCTGGTCATTATATTCAAGATTGTCCTCAATGGGAAAATGAATTGAAGAAGAAGAAATACAAGGATTACAGTTCTGATGATGCGAAGAAGAAGAAGAAATCATCAAAATCCTCAAAGTCTTCATCTCACAAGAAGAGCAGATCCAAGAAGGCTCGGGCATTCATTGGCAAGGAAATGGACTCTGAAGCTGAATCTGAAGA
The DNA here is from genome assembly GCF_018294505.1 of Triticum aestivum. Taxonomy (NCBI): domain Eukaryota; kingdom Viridiplantae; phylum Streptophyta; class Magnoliopsida; order Poales; family Poaceae; genus Triticum; species Triticum aestivum. The sequence goes on along the minus strand of NC_057807.1, from coordinate 494,714,605 downwards.
AAATGAGGAAGAGGAGGCGTCTGAAGAATCCGAATCTGGTGTGGCGAGTCTGGCCTTCGCTACTGCTTTCGTTAGCAAGTCCATCTTCAACACTGAAGAAACTGACCCCACCGACAAGCCTGATGAAGATAATGATGACTACGCTCCCACCTATTGCTTCATGGCAAAAGGTGCAAAGGTACTCAAATACACCTCCTCTGAATCTAGCGAAAATGAATCTGATGAGAATCTCAAGCCCAGCTACTCTAAACTTGCTAAGATTGCTGTAAAACAACAAAGGGCTTTTGAAAAGGTTCAAAACATGCTAGACAAAAGTGATGATATGTTGGGTGAAGAAATGGATCGCACTAAAGCCCTGACTGAAAATCTTCAGAGACTTCAGTCTAGGTTTGATAACCTTCAAAGTCATCATAACACTCTCTTATCTGATCATGAGAAACTTTCTTATGAATTTCTTCAAAGAAAGCAAGATCTTGAGAAGCTAAGAGTGAGTTATGAAGATCTTCAGAAGGAGCACGATTCATTACTAGCTCAACAAATCAGCGCTTCTCAGGAAGAATTTGTTCCTCCATGCTTAAAGTGCATTGAACGTGAATCTGCTAATTCTTCACCTGAATGTTCAAATGCTTCAACTGTTACAAATTCTTCACCTGCCTCAGCTATCACTAATTCCTCATCTGAGGACATTGCTAGTATCACTAACGATGCAGGGCTGAAGGAATTGTACACAACAGGCATGTACAAAAGCCTCAAAGGGCATCAGATTCTTTGTGATGTGCTCAAAAAGCAGATCCTCAACAGAAACCCTAGGAAAGAGGGTATTGCCTTTGAGAGGAAACTTAATGCTGATGGAACATATTGGAAGCCTGAGCAGTACCCCAAAACCTCGTGGGTTGCTGCAAAGGGACCTCCAGTTGATCCATCTAACTTATCTGGCTTTACATGTGAATCTTCTCATTCTTCTGATGAGTCATTTGACTCCAACTATAAACTGTTCAAAAATCAGAATGGTGAACTATTTGCTAGATATGTTGGGACTAACTGCAGGAACGGTTCCCCTATGAAGAAAATCTGGGTTCCCAAAAGTTATGTTGAAAGTCTTCAGGTGAATGTCCTCATGACACCACCTGTGAAGAACAGGAACCCCAGATCCAATTCTTCATATGGACCTAATTCTTCACATGGATCAAATTCCTCTGATGGATCAAAGTCCTCATATGATTATCATTGCGCTAACAACTCTGTTTCGCAGGGTAGAGCTAAGGGCTATGAATATGCACATTATTCTTCAAATCATTATGTTCATAAGTCCTCGAAGAATTTCTCTGCTTATTCATATGCTTACCCTAACCCCTCTTATGTGAAACGAAATGGTTTGGCCTCTATGCCACCATTCTCTTATGGTGCTCGCAGAATGATGGACTCTTTGCCACCCCTTCAGATGTGGGTGGTGAAGAAAAAGAACTAATCTCTTCTGCAGGGTCAGGTCTCCAGACGTGCTTTAACGTCTGAAGAATTTGCTGGGGACCTGACAAAATTGCCTGAAAGGACGCAGGCTAGTCATGATGAAATGAACTTCCATTTCACACGTCCTCATACTGCTATATCTATTTAATGCTTGATGAAATTCATCTGATGAACTTGATATCATATTCTTCATTGATGAAGCATATGAGATTGTAAGTTACACTAATTCATCTGCAGGATGATCAACCCAAAACCACTGAATGGGTCCTCGATAGTGGATGTACAAATCACATGACTGGTGACAAGAATCTTTTGATGGATGCTCCCTTATCACCGTCACATCTGAAGCACATCATCTTTGCTGACAAAGGCAAAAGTCAGGTATTGGGTCTTGGTAAGGTTGCGATCTCTAAGGATAAACACATGGACAAAGTCATGCTTGTTGAGTCCTTAGGATACAACCTCATGTCAGTCTCAATGCTTTGTGATCTTGATATGGTTGTTGTCTTTGGCAAGTATCGTTGTGTTGTGATTATGGAAGCTGACAATTCCAAAGTCTTCGAAGGCTTTAGGAGAGGAGACTTGTATATTGTTGATTTCTCTACAGGACCACAACCAGCCGTGTGTCTACTTGCAAAAGCTTCAGAAGGCTGGCTATGGCATCGACGACTTAGTCACGCAGGCATGAGGAATTTGCACACGCTTGCGAAGAAGAAGCATGTCATTGGCATTGAGAATGTCAAATTCCTCAAGGATCACTTATGCGGAGCCTGTGAAGCTGGAAAAATGACCAAGGCCAAGCATCCAGCGAAGACTATCATGACCACTACTCGTCCATTCGAATTGCTTCACATGGACCTCTTCGGACCTAATCATTACTCAGCAGTCACTAATGCTGCATCTCTATATGGTTTTGTCATTGTTGATGATTACTCTCGATATACATGGGTACACATTGTTACTTACAAACATGAAGTGCATGAAGTCTTCAAACGTTTTTCCTCGAGGGATCAAGCACATCAGAAGTGACAATGGAACTGAGTTCAAGAATTCCGGTCTTGATGACTATCTTGATGAACTTGGTATTACTCATGAGTTATCTGCTCCCTATACTCCTCAACAAAATGGCATCGTGGAGCGCAAGAACAGAACTCTTGTTGAGATGGCTCGCACTATGCTTGATGAATACAAAACGCCTCATCATTTTTGGATTGATGCAATTGATACTGCGTGCCACATCATCAACACAGTATATCTTCACAAATTCTTCAAGAAGACGGCCTATGAACTCCTCACTGACAAGAAACCCAATGTGAGTTATTTCAAAGTCTTGGGTGCTAAATGTTGGATTAGAGATCCTCACCACAATTCTAAATTTGTACCGAAAGCACATGAAGGTTTTATGCTTGGTTACGGAAAGGACTCGCACACCTACAGAGTCTTCAAAAATGCTGTTCACAAGGTTGTTGAAACTGTAGATGTGTGGTTCGATGAAACTAATGGCTCGCAAAGAGAGCACCTACCTTCTGTGTTAGATGAACCAGCACCTGAGGATTCTATCAAGTTCAAGGCAACTGAGGATGTCATTCCTACTGAAGAATTTGCTAAAGAATTCATTCCAGTACGCGAAGAACGTCGAGCTGATGCACCTGAAGAAAATGTTGAGGAAAATGGTGCTGAAGAAAATGCTGACCAAACTCCTCAGCGACCACTAGCTCATCCTCGCGTTGCAAAAGAAGTGCAAGTGGAGAAGATCATCGATGACATTAGAGCACCAGGTCCTCTCACACGCTCAAAAGCTTCACATTTATCTAACTTTTGTGGGCACTATGCTTTTGTCTCTATCACAGAGCCCACTAAGGTAGATGAAGCATTTCTGGAGCCGGAGTGGATTCAGGCTATGCAAGAAGAATTACATCAGTTCGAGCTCAACAATGTCTGGGAACTGGTCAAACGTCCAGATCCTTGCAAGCATAATATCATTGGCACAAAGTGGATCTACCGCAACAAGCAAGATGAAAATGGCCTTGTGGTGAGGAATAAGGCACGACTGGTAGCTCAAGGCTACACATAGGTTGAAGGAATTGATTTCAATGAAACTTTTGCACCTGTTGCTAGACTTGATGCTATTCGCATATTGCTTGCTTATGCTAACCATCATGATATCACCTTATATCAAATGGATGTGAAAAGTGCATTCCCAATGGTAAGCTTGAGGAAGAAGTATATGTTGCTCAACCCCCAGGATTTGAAGATCCAAAGAATCCTGACAAAGTCTTCAAACTCAATAAGGCCCTCTATGGCCTTAAGCAAGCCCCTCGGGCGTGGTATGATACATTGAAGGAATTCTTCGTGAAGAATGGATTCACACCCGGTTCACTCGACCCTACTCTCTTTACTAAATCTTATGATGGTGAACTGTTTGTGTGCCAAATATATGTTGATGATATTATCTTTGGCTGTACTGACCAACGTTATAGTGATGAATTTGCATATATGATGAGTGAAGAATATCAAATGTCTATGATGGGAGAGTTGAAATTCTTCTTAGGTCTTCAAATTCGTCAACAACGCAATGGCATATTCATATCTCAGGAGAAATACCTCAAAGATGTACTGAGGAAATTCGGCATGCAAGATTGCAAAGGCGTCAAAATTCCTATGCCCACAAATGGCCAGCTATGCATTGATGAAAATGGTATTGACTTCGATCACAAGGTATACCGCTCCATGATTGGTTCTTTATTGTACTTATGTGCATCTAGGCCAGATATAATGCTTAGTGTTTGCATGTGTGCCCGATTTCAAGCTGCACCGAAGGAATCATACCATAAGGCTGTGAAGCATATTCTTCGATATCTAGCTCTCACACCAACACTAGGATTATGGTACCCCAAGGGCTCTGCTTTTGATCTCATTGGATATTCTGACTCTGACTATGCTGGTGATCGTGTGGACCGCAAGTCAACTTCTGGCACTTGTCATTTCCTCGGACGATCTTTGGTCTGTTGGTCCTCGAAGAAACAAAACAGCAAATCACTGTCCACTGCGGAAGCTGAATACATTGCTGCTGGCTCTTGCTGTGCTCAACTGCTTTGGATGAAGCAAACACTCAAGGACTATGTCATCAACGTGAAGAATGTGCCTCTCCTCTGCGACAATGAGAGTGCCATCAAGATTGCTCACAACTTAGTTCAGCACTCGAAGACAAAGCACATTCAGATTCGTCATCATTTTCTTCGTGATCATGTGTTGAAGGGCGACATCTCCATCGAGCACGTGAAGACTGAAGAACAGCTAGCTGATATCTTCACTAAGCCCTTGGATGAGAAGAGATTTAGCAAGTTGCGGTGTGAGCTAAATATCTTAGAATCTTCGAATGTTCTTTGAAAAGGACACACATCCTAACACTTATGCAAAATTGATGACTTAGATGTGCAACACATGAAGAAACGTTTTTCTTCAATCAATGAAGAATAACACTCTAAGTGTGAAGAAATTAATGAAGAATTTGATTCTCAGAACCCTACGACAATTGTACGCGGTGTCTGAAATCATCATTCTTATACGGTGGGTCACGCCACCACAAAAAGTTGAACATCTTCAATTTGAGTTTTTCCTTAGTTTTTGAAATTCTTCAGTTTTTCAAATTCTTAAACTCGTTCAAAATCTTCACTGTTTCCTTCGTTTTTCTTCATTGGCTATATATATATATGTAAGAGTTTATGTCCTCTACAGCATTCACTTATAGCTATTTCTTCAAGTTGCTTCTTCTGCTAAGTGAATGTGATCGGACCCCTCCCCCTCTATGCTATACTCAACCCATTCTATTCACAAATTCTTCATATGCGTTCTATTTGAAACTCGTTCAAAATCTTCACTGAGTCCTTGTCAGCTGAAGAAATTGCGAACGAAACTTTAAAACAAATCTTATCCTAATTTTCGGTTTTTGCCGCTCAAACAGCTCCGCATCTCACAATGCATTATTCTATTCACCCATGATCGTACATGATCTCCACTACATAGTACGTGGGTGACACATGTCGTGAGAAGGAGAAAGGGCAGGGGCACGTTCGTCCTAAATCTTCGGGCGAACAGTTTTTCACCGTGTCTATAAATACCCCTCTCCCCTTCCTCACTTCATTTACTCCGCTCGACCGTTCTCTCTCTCGCTCGAGCTCCTCAAACCCTAGCGCCGCCGCTACTCCATCGTCGCTGGTGAGGAAGAGCTTCGCTGCCTCGACCTCGTCGCCGTCGTACTCACGCCGACCGCGGAAATCTTCACTCCGCCGCCGTCGTAGCTGTCTTCCTCTGCCAAGTTAGGGCGTGGGAGATCTAACCTGACGAACTTCTCATCTGTTCTTCTCAGTTCGTTGTGTTCTTCACTTCGGGTAATTAAAAGTTACTTTTATTACTCGCTTTGATTCTCAAGCTTTCCTGAAAATCTTCAAAGGTGTTTATTCTTCAAATCTTCACACATATGAACACCTCACACATTATATGCTCTTGATTAGTTTCTCTAAGCATCTTTTTCCTTCAAGATTCCTCAATTGTGTGGATCTTCGATCTGTACAACTCTGGAACCTAAGACAAAAATGCTTAGTGAAATTCCTCAAGGCTCATCTGGTCAAATTCCTCAAAACTTGTTCTTTTCAAAAAACCTTCTGAGAACGCATATGACCTCTCCAAATTCCTCGCACCTGTACTCTGTTCATAGGTACTCATGTCTTCTGCTGAATCACTAGGTTCTCATCAACTTAACTCATTTGCAGCGTTCCTCAAAGAAAAACTGCATACTTCTTCAGAGAACTCGATTGTTCAAATTCCTCAACTGAAGAATATGGCAGACGGTAAGAAGCCGCACAAAGGAGGAAAGAAACCTAAGGTTATGACTGCGTTTGAAATCCCTGAGGAAATTTATGCTGACTATTGCACACCTGATGAAGCAAAATTTGGCAAAGAAAACAAAAATCAGCGCAAGGTGCGCATTCAGAAGATTGAACAGAGATGGGCAAGGGAATGGAGGGAATACAGATATGTGACTCCAAAGTACATGAAGAAATTCGCCCTCAATCCTCCATGCCCAAGAGCTCCATTGGCACCTGGCCAAGTAGCTGACCCCACAAGCATCAAACATGGTGAGGACTTTCCTGAAGAATGGGCTAAGCGCCAAGCTAAATTGGCAAGACAAGCCAAGGAGGCAGTGAAGAAATTCAATGAGGATTCTGCCACTGCTACTGCTACTGAGGCCTCGGTCAAACCAAGGAAATCCATGCCAAAGAAGCCTGCTCGTAAGCCAAGTGCTTCACCAACAGTGCCCTCACGGCAAATTCCTCACACTGCTACAGCTCCACCAAAGTCCTCAACAGCTCCTTCAAAGTCCTCAGCTCCTGTGCATCTGGCTACATGTCAAAGAACTGCTGGTTTCTCGATTGCCTCTGGTGTTTCGGCAAGTTCCTCAGCTGCACCAATTTCCTCATCAGGCCCCACACTGTTGAAGACCAAAGCAACAGCTGGACGAGGTCCTCGGCCAAGTCCAAAGAAGAAACATGTTGCATTCCATGTGCCTTCTGATGATGAAGCTTCTGATGATGAACTTGCAGAAATCATCAGAGACAGACAGGTGAAGGCCGCTAGAGCCAAAGGCACATCTGTGCCACTGCTGTTGGATCCGAGGAAAATCCTCGATTATATTGATCTCTGGCACAAGGATCCAAACACCCCAATGCCTGATTTTCATCTGACCCCTGGACAAAGTCATATGTTGTCCCATTTCATCACTGAAGAGAAATGGAAGTTTGAGAAGGCAAGAGAGATCAAGAAAGCTCAATACAGAAAGGAGAAGCTCCTGAAGAAAAATGTTGTCAGAATGACACCTGAGGAACTTCTCCAGGCTCAGTCTGAAATTCAAGCCCTCAGCAAAGACTTTGATGCCTACTATGCTGATTGGCAAGGAGCTAAAGTAAGATTCGTCAATCTGACGAAGAAATTCACAAATGTTGCAGCCCCATCGCAACAAGAAAATCTTCAGGATGCCGACTCTGCTCAGCCTGCTGAAGAACGTGCCAGCACTGCTGATGACCTTTAGCCTGCTGAAGAACATGCTTGTTCCAGGGCTGGTGAAGAAATTCCAGCCGCTGAAGAAATTGCCAGGGCATCCACTAGTGGTGCGCCTGAAGAAACTGAAGAAGTCAGGGCATCTGCATCAGTTGCGCCTGAAGAAAATCAACGAGACTCCTCAGCTCCATCTGCACCCACACCAACTCCAATTCTTCCATGTGCATTCAATGTGAAGAAGACCAAGGCTGCAGAGCGAGCTGCAGTGAAGAAAAGGAAGGCATCAACTGCGTCAAACTCTTCGGCTGCAAAGAAAATGAAGCCGACGACCAGCTCACTTGAAAATCCAATTGATGATGTTCCGATTTCCTCCATGCCATCAAAGGACCTTGTTCCTTTTGGAGAATACTATGAGATCCCAAGCGTTTCTGATGAAGAAAATCATTCTGCTGCTTCATCAGAGCAGATTGATGAAGAAATTGAAGTGGAAGCAATCTCTTCAACCCCAATCATTTCCTCGCCTATGCCTCAGTTCACAGCTGAAGAGGCCGGTGTTGAGGAACTTGAAGAAGATGCGGATATTGGAAGCACAACGCCAGTGATGAACGATGACTTTTGGGAAAGTCAGCATCCAAATTCTCCACTCTTCACCACTCCAACAGATACCTCAGTCCCCTGCTCCAACTGTTCAAATGGGCTCTGAAGAAACTCATCCCACTTCATCTGTTCATGAAGAAATTCCAGCCACTAGTGCTGCTGAACCTGCTGCTGCTGATCCTCAGACTGCACCTGTTGAGGAACAAGAAATTCCTCAGCCTGAAGAACCTGAGCTTGCGATTCCTGAGGTGGTGATGCAACTCACTGACACCCCTCTGCCAAAGCCAAAGAATCCGTTCTCAAGAAAACAGAAGTTCAAGGCTGAAGATTTCTTTGCCGAGCACATATTCTTCACTGATTATAATCCATATGATTCTGCTCGCATAAGGAAGAGGCGTTTCTGGACTGCCAGCCAAGCCAATTTCTATTCCTCAGTGCTCTTCAACAAAGACAAAGTCTTCAATCATGCACATATTCCTCATGTGGACATGGAGTCTCTGCCCGGCTTTGAGCCAGTCCTCAGTGTTCTTCACGACGCAGGACTTCTGAATTTCTGCATTGATATCTATGACTGGAATGAAGAACTCATTCTTCAATTCTATGCAACTCTACACATCACCGGAGACGCTGAAGACGTGAACTCATGGGTATTAGACTGGATGTCTGAAAATACTCACTACAAGGCACCAACAACTGAATTGCTTTGTGCTCTACCACTCAGTCCTCCACTTGATGATGCTTGTTGTATCTACAACGAACCAGAACTTTCAAATCACTATATGCAAGTGCTGATGAAGCCTTTGAAGCCAAGGCAGGCCCCACGAACCAAATTCCTTGTCAAGGAATTACTCTATGTGCCTCGGACTGTCTATCAAATTCTGACGAAGACAATGAGTCCCATCAAAGGCCACGACTCAAATGATGAAGAAGTCATTGGCATCATGAAGAATATGCTTTTCAACATCATTCATGGCGTTCCCGTCAACTTCCATGATTTCTTCATGAGGACTCTGGCCAATATTGCTATGTCACCATTCGAGCTGAAGCCCTATGCTCCTTGGATTATGAGATTCATCAGGGCAAGATCTTCACTGAATTACAAAGCTGACACTCTAAACCACGGTAGCTACTTGCCTCCCATTGAAGTCCTCAAACGGACAGTTTCATCAGCTGATGATAAAGGCAAGGCCACTGCTGTGATCGATGAAGGCATTCGTCCATTGGATGGTCAATTTCGCAAGGCTGCATCTTACTCTACCAATGACGATTCTGCCACACATGACTCTGCCGCAAATACCTCAGCCAAGCAAAATCCTCAAGCCACAGCACCCAGGGTGATGACTGACCGTGAGTTACTCCTCAGTCTTCATCAGAAGGTTGATCACAATCACAAATGGGTAAAGCGTCAGTTTGGTGCACTTCTTCACAATATGACCTCAACACACAATGCAGTGAAGAAGCACCAATACTACCTTCATGAAACCTTCAACCGCACCTGGGCTGTCCTCAGTCATGTCTACAACGCTCAAGAACTGAAGACTATGGGTCTCAAGGAAGAATTTGACTGGTCTGCACCTCCTCCGAAGAAATTCAAGAAGGTCAAAATTCCTCCACTGGTGGCCAGCTCTTATTCTTCATCGCGTGACACTGATGAGTATGAAGATTTGGACGACACTGCGGCAGGCCCTGCTACAACAAACAACCCCGACAACGCTGGCGCTCCTCCATAGACTTGAAATTCTTCAGGGGCGTTAGTCCTCAGTTTCAATCCTTTTGGTCATTTGATGACAAAGGGGGAGAAATCTGAGTTAGTCTTCAAGCGGGTCTATATTAAGGGCATTTTTTTAAGTTACAACTCTCGTTCTTCTAAAACTTTTATTTGGATCGAGTTGTAATCTTAAACCCGATGGTGCGCTGATACTTTTGCTGCATTATGCTTTGCATGCTTATTCCTCGTTAATGACATTGCACGCATGCTGAATCTCATCAGGCACGATATTTCATCATGCATTTCAAATTCTTCATATTATATATCAAATGCGTGTATGAATTACAAGATATAGGGGGAGATCTCCATGATTCAACTCTTCAAATGTGCATTGCCTCAAAAGCAAATTCCTCACTATGTACATCTTCAGGGGGAGTTCTACTATATCTTGTAATCAAATTCCTCAATATCAGTGTATACACTTCATATGTTTATCCCCATTGAAAACTTAACCTATGTTGTCATCAATCACCAAAAAGGGGGAGATTGTAAGTGCATCTAGTGCCCCTTAGTGATTTTGGTGTATTGAAGACTTATAGGTTAAGGGACTAATGCGTTTGTGAGTATACACAGGTCTATAAGTCTATGAGGAGTTTGATATTTACAGAGAAAGTCGACCCCTAAAAATGAAGTTCTTCAACTAAAGAGTTTGATATTCTGAAGACTTTCTGAAGACTTTGAAAGTGAAGAAATTGGTGTGACCTTGAAGACTTGGTATTCATTTGTGGAACATGAAGCGTGAAGACTTTTGTTTTCGTAGTTTCATTTTCTCTTTCTTGAGTCATAGGAAACACCGTACTGTTAAAGGGGGTCGAGGAAATACTAAGGAAAAATTTCCATGTGATGCTCAACTCAAAATCCTACACCTACCAATCCCTCCGAGTGAAGCCTTTGGAAATCTCATACAGTTCAGTCACTTTCTTCAGTGACAGAGACGAAGTTCTTCTGGTCACTGATGAATTTGTTCTGACTGAGGAGTTAGGAATTCGTCAGTGCGAATTACCTACACAGTGAGGAACATGATAGCCCTGAGGAATTTGAGAGTCAAATTTCCGACCGTTGCTGTGCTGCGCGCCAGCTGTCCCAAAATATCTTATCCACCTAACGGTCATATCATTGAGGGGCATTTATGTCTTATCATGTCGGGCTGCTCCCTAGGCTATAAATAGCCGCCCCCTACAACCACTAGCTGGTTGGCTGCTCCGAGAGAACTTGACACTTGTCATTGGAGAGCAACCCATCCTCCAAGGACTTTGAGCGAAGATCATCAAGTGAAGAAAAACCCAAAACCAAACCCCCACAAACCCAAAGTGATTGAGCATCACTGAAGAAATAGATCCTGCGTGGATCCGACGCTTGTTACCTTTGAAGACTGTGTTTCTTCCAGACGGTTAGGCGTCAAGGTCTAGAGCATCCAAGAGGAATTGTGGATTGCCGAGTGACCAAGTCTGTGAAGGTTTGGAAGTCGCCTGAAGACTTACCACGAGTGATTGGACGAGATCTGCGTGATCTTAGTTCAAGGAGAATACGGTGAGGACTGGGTGTCCTAAGCTGCGTGCTCAGCGACTGGGTGTCCGGGACTGCGTGTCCTCGAGTTTAAATACTCATCCGCTCCAACCAGATGTACAACTAATACAGTAGTTGGAACTGGTCTACCAAATCATTGTCTTCACCAACCTAACTGGTTCTATTTCCTCAACCCTTTCATTTCCTCATTACTATGTTGAGTGTTTGTTCATATCTGTGTTTGAAGACTTTGACTGAAGACTTTCTCAATTTCCTCAGTTCAATTTCTTCAGTCTGTTTGTCTTCATCTTGTGTTATCCTGTGATTACGCTTTCTGTACTCTGTGCTTGTCTTCATTTCATCATGATGACCATGCTTGTATTCTGTTATGCTTACTTTTGAGTACTTATTCCACTGCTAATAGTTCTTCGCTAAGGAATTTCCTCACCGGCATATTCCTCAGTGAAGAATTCATAAAAATCGCCTATTCACCCCCCTCTAGTCGACATAACGCACTTTCAGATGCACACCCACTTAGTTTCCAGTTTGAGCTTTCATACACTTATAGCTCTTAGTGCATCCGTTGCATGGCAATCCCTACTCACTCACATTGATATCTATTAATGGGCATCTCCATAGCCCGTTGATACACCTAGTTGATGTGAGACTTTCTCCTTTTTTGTCTTCTCCACATAACCCCCACCATCATATTCTATTCCATCTATAGTGCTATGTCCATGGCTCACGCTCTTGTATTGCGTGAAAGTTGGAAAAGTTTGAGATTACTAAAGTATGAAACAATTGCTTGGCTTGTCATCGGGGTTGTGCATGATTAAATACTTTGTGTGATGAAGATAGAGCAACAACTAGACTATATGATTTTGTAGGGATAACTTTCTTTGGCCATGTTGTTTTGAAAAGACATGATTGCTTTATTAGTACGCTCGAAGTATTATTGTTTTTATGTCAAATGATAGACTATTGCCATGAATCACTCATGTCTTAATATTCATGCCATGATTAGACATATGATCAAGATTATGCTAGGTAGCATTCCCCATCAAAAATTATCTTTTTTATCATTTACCTACTCGAGGACGAGCAGGAATTAAGCTTGGGGATGATGATACGTCTCCGTCGTATCTATAATTTTTGATTGTTACATGCCAAAATTCTACAACTTTCATATACTTTTGGCAACTTTTTATACTATTTTTTGGGACTAACATATTGATCCAGTGCCCAGTGCCAGTTCCTGTCTGTTGCATGTTTTATGTTTCGCAGAAACCCCATATTAAACGGAGTCCAAACAGGATAAAAACGAACAGAGAATTATTTTGGAATATTTGGGATTTTCCGGAGGAAGAATCAATGCGAAACGGTGTCCGAGGTGGCCACGAGACAGGGGGGCGCGCCCCCTCCCCCCTGGGCGCGCCTGGCACCCTCGTGGGCCACCCTTAAGGCGGTTGACACTCTTATTTTTCCACAAGAAAGCTAATTTTATGAGAAAAATCTGGGCGAAAGATTCACCCCAATCGGAGTTATGGATCTCCAGATATAAAAGAAACGGTGAAGGGGCAGAATCTAAGAACGCAGAAACAGAGAGAGACAGAGAGACAGATCCAATCTCGGAGGGGCTCTCGCCCCTCCCACGCCATGGGAGCCAAGGACCAGAGGGGAAACCCTTCTCCCATCCAGGGACGAGGTCAAGGAAGAAGAAGAAGAAGGGGGGCTCTCTCCCCCTTGCTTCCGGTGGCGCCGGAGCGTTGTCGGAGGCCATCATCATCACCGCGATCTTCACCAACAACTTCACCGCCTTCATCACCAACTCTCCCCCCTCTTTGCAGCGGTGTAACCTCTCTCTTACCCACTGTAATCTCTACTTAAACATGGTGCTCAACGCTATATATTATTTCCCAATGATGTATGGCTATCCTATGATGTTTGAGCAGATCCGTTTTGTCCTATGGGTTAATTGATGATCGTGATTGGTTTGAGTTGCATGTTTTATTATTGGTGCTGTCCTATGGTGCTCTCCGTGTCGCACAAGCGTAAGGGATCCCTACTGTAGGGTTTGCAATATGGTCATGATTTGCTTATGGTGGGTGGCGTGAGTGACAGAAGCACAAACCCGAGTAAGTAGGTTGTTTGCGTATGGGATAAAGGGGACTTGATACTTTAATGCTATGGTTGGGTTTTACCTTAATGAATCTTTAGTAGTTGCGGATGCTTCCTAGAGTTCCAATCATAAGTGCATATGATCCAAGAAGAGAAAGTATGTTAGCTTATGCCTCTCCCTCAAATAGAATTGCAATAGTGAGTACCGTTCTAGTTATCGATTGCCTAGGGACAAATAACTTTCTAGTGACAAAAAGCTCTCTACTAATATTTACTTCATTGCTTCTTTATCTAAACAGCCCCTAGTTTATATTTATGTGTTCTTTATTATCTTGCAAACCTATCCTATCACACCTACAAAGTACTTCTAGTTTCATACTTGTTCTAGGTAAAGTGAACACTAAGCGTGCGTAGAGTGGTATCAGTGGCAGATGGACTTGAGAGAATATTTGTTCTACCTTTAGCTCCTCGTTTGGTTCGACACTTTTACTTATCGAAAGAGGCTACAACTATCCTGTATACTTGCGGGTCATCACCATCCACACCAGCACAAGAACTCCTCCCCTCGCGAGGCGGTTCTTCCCCCTGTACTGTTCCTCATCAACCCAAGAGGCAATCCACACACCACACACTGGAGTAGGGTATTACACCCCAATGGTGGCCTGAACCAGTATAAATCTTGCGTCCGTTGTGTTGTTCATCTTGCTAGCTTAGATCCGCGGCGTGGCGAGGGAGTAGATCGGTAGGAGAAAGATCTTCGCGCGCACCCCAGAGTTCGAACCTTAAGGGTTTTGCCGGAACCCGAACTCCGACAATAACAGGAGGCGAGGGACACAATGTTTACCCAGGTCCGGGCCCTCTCGATGGAGGTAATACCCTACTTCCTGCTAGATTGGTCTTGATGATATGAGTATTACAAGAGTTGATCTACCACGAGATCATAGAGGCTAACCCTAGAAGCTAGCCTATGATTATGATTGTTCTTGTCCTATAGACTAAACCCTCCGGTTTATATAGACACAGGAGGGGGCTAGGGTTACACAGAGTCGGTTACAAAGAAGGGAATCTACACATCCAAATCGCCAAGCTTGCCTTCAACACAAAGGAGAGTCCCACCCGGACACGACACAAAGTCTTCTATCTTGTATCTTCATAGCCCAATAATCCGGCATACGCATATAGTCCGGCTGTCCGAGGACCCCTTAATACAGGACTCCCTCACCCCCCTCAGCTCCTCATCCACACAAAAGATGCCCCCTCGTGGGTTGCCCGATCCAATATTAAAGAAACCAAAGCCCATCATAGGGCGCAGAACCGTTCTGGAGGGATGGCTCGATAGGCCATGCAAAATACACTCAACACCGGATACCATATCAACTCACAGCCTTAGAGCGTGTTGGATACTCCGGCAAGTGGCCAAGATCGACGGGGATCTCCTCACTAAAAATGCTGCAAAGCAACATCCCACGGAAGACGACGACCTCAGAGTATTGACGGTCTTCAAAACTTTTGCCTCAAATAATAGGCGCAAAAGGGCACTCCGCGGCCTTGCCGAAGTCTGCCAAGTCACATCAATAAACCCCTGGAACGACACGAACATTACTTTCAATGCCGATGATGAACCAAAATCCAGGACTGTCCGGGCACCAGCCGCATTAGTCCTCAATCCGATCGTGGACGACTTTCGTCTTACTAAAGTGCTCATGGACGGCTGCAGCAGACTGAACCTCATTTATGAGGAAACCCTCAACAAAATGGAAATAGATAGGAGATACATTGAGCAAAGTAGCACGACCTTCCGAGGAATCATTCCTAGTCGGGAGGCGCAATGGGCGGGAAAAATCACACTAGACGTGGTATTCGGCACGCCAGAGAATTACAGGTCCGAAGAGATAACCTTCCAAGTGGCCCCTTTCAACAGTGGATATCACGCCTTATTAGGGCGAGATGCATTCGCATGCTTCCAAGCTATACCCCATTACGGGTACATGAAGCTCAAGATGCCCGGGCCCAATGGTATTATCACCCTTGCCAGTGATCCGGACATAGCACTCCGTGACGAAAACAAAACCGCAGCCCTAGCCCTCGAGGCACTATCCGAAGCCCTCACAGCCAAAGAATTAACTACATTGCACTCCACAGTGGACAGGGATGACGTGATCCTGGACAAACGACCCAAATCCACCTCCTTCAAACCAGCAAACGAAATAGTCAAATTTCAAGTCCACTCGACGGACCTCGAGAAGACAACATCCATCGGAGCACAGATGGACCCAACGGTTGACGCCACACTGCGAGCGTTTCTATGCGGGAATTGGGACATATTCGCCTGTCACCCTTATGATATGCCAGGAATCCCAGGCAGGCTGGCCGAACACAGCCTCAATATATCAAAGGGATATAAGCTGGTCAAACAAACACTGCAGTGCTTTTCAGAACCCAAACGACAAGCCATGGGAGAGGAGCTAGCGAAGTTACTAGAAGCCAGATTCATCAAAGAAATAAAACATCCGGACTGGCTGGCAAACCTGGTGATGGTACCAAAGAAGGATAAATCCTCGCGCTTGTGCATCAATTTCAAAGACCTTAACAAGGCCTGCCCTAAGGATCCCTCCCCCTCCCCCGCATCGATCAAATTATCGACGCCACCGCAGGACACGACTCACTGTGTTTCCTCGATGCATACTCCAGATACCATCAAATCAAGATGAAGGAGTCCGATCAAGCCGCAATGGCATTCATTACCCCATATGGGCCCTTCTGCTTCAACACTATCCCTTTCGGGCTAAAAACGCCGGCGCCACCTATCAACGCATGATTCAAACATGCCTGGAGAAATAGATCGGCAAGACAGTTGAAGCATACGTGGACGACGTAGTCATCAAGACTAGGCATGTCGAGTCATTAATTGACGATTTGCATCTCACATTTGACAACCTCCGCACATATGACATCAAACCCAATCCGGAAAAGTGTGTTTTCAGCGTTCCCGCTGGAAAACTGCTGGGCTTCATTGTTTCCCATAGAGGAATCGAGGCGAGCACAGCCAAAATGCGAGCTTTGTCACAGTTGGCTACACCAACAGACCTTAAACAGGTCCAAAAACCGGTCGGATGTGTGGCAGCTTTAAGCCGCTTTATCTCCATATTAGGAGAGAAAACATTGCCACTTTACCGCCTTCTTCGACGTACCGAACACTTCGAGTGGATGGATGCTGCAACAGCCGGATTGGAAGAAATAAAGGCTCTTTTAGCGAGCAACCCAATCCTAGCCGCACCAAACGTCGGTGAAGCATGTTATTATACATATCGGCAACGCACCAAGTCGTGAGTGCGGTACTCGTCGTCGAACGAAAGGAGGAAGGACACAAATTCTTGCTTCAAAAGCCGGTATACTACATATCTACTGTCCTCACACCATGCAAATCTCGGTACCCTCACTACCAAAAATAGCATACGCGGTCTTCATGGCATCCCGGAAGCTACAACACTACTTTCAAGAGTGTTCAATTATGGTGGCCTCCGAAGTACCACTCAATGATATAATAAATAACCGCGATGCCACAGGCCGGATTGCGAAGTGGGCCATCGAGCTCCTCCCATTTGACATAATATACAAACCATGTTGGGCCATTAAATCCCAAGTGCTGGCAGACTTCGTCATCGAATGGACAGAGGCCGAACTCCCTAAAGAGTACGACACATACTCCAATTGGATCATGCACTTTGACGGCTCCAAGATGTTGGCAGGTCTAGGAGCGGGTGTTGTCCTAACATCCCCCACTAGAGATATAGTCCAGTACGTACTCCAAATATTATATACAGACTCCAACAATGCAGCCGAATATGAGGCTTTGTTGCTTGGTCTTCGGATGGCGGTCTCCATGGGCATTCAACGCCTAGAAGTGCGTGGGGACTCAAACCTTGCAATATCTCAAATAAATGGAGACTTCGATGCCAAAGATCCAAAAATGGTGGCTTATCATAATGTCGTTCTTCAAATGTCAGCTCGGTTTGAGGGGCTTGAGTTTCATCATGTGGTTCGAGAAAATAATCAAGTGACGCATGTCCTTGCCCGCATCGGTGCTAAGCACGACCCTGTCCCACCTAACATCTTTCTGGAAAGGCTCTTCAAGCCATCCGTGGTGTGGCAAGGGGAGAGTAGCAACACCAGTCCGGATCCGACCACAACCCCAGATACCGAACACACTGACATCATCGGGGGCTCTGCCATCGAAATAACACCATCAGCCCATCTTATTATGGGAGTAATTGCCCCATGGACCGAACCCTTCTTGGCCTACCTTAATAAGCGAGAACTCCCAGAGGATCAAAATGAGGCGCGCTGCATTGTCCGGCACTCGAAAGCTTACAAGGTCCACGAAGGAGAACTCTACAAGAAAAGAGCTACCGGAGTACTTCAAAGATGTATCTCCGAGGAAGAAGGGAGGCAGCTCTTGGATGAAATTCATGCCAGTCCCGGCGGTCACCATGCCGCAGCTCGGGCCCTTGTAAGCAAGGCCTTCCGTACAGGATTTTATTGGCCAACTGCCCGAGCAGACGCACATGACCTTGTCCAACATTGCGTAGGATGCTAGCTCTTCGCCAACCAAAGCCATATGCCACCCACTGCTCTTCAAAAAATCCCCATCACTTGGCCTTTTGCTGTTTGGGGGCTTGATATGGTTGGACCCCTTAAGGGAGGAAGCCATAAGAAAAAATACTTGTTGGTCATGGTGGATAAATTCACTAAGTGGATAGAGGCCAAACCAGTTAAAACGGCCGAATCCGGACCAATGATAGACTTCATATCTGGTGTTGTGCACCGTTACGGTGTTCCCCACAACATCATCACCGATAACGGCTCCAATTTCACAGCCGATGAGGTGAAAACCTGGTGCGATAATCTGTGCATTAAGCTCGATTACGCCTCCGTCTACCACCCTCAAACAAATGGTCAAGTCAAGCGAGCTAATGGTCTTATTATGAGCGGCATTAAGCCCAGATTAGTGCGGTCTTTGAAAGAGTCAGACACACACTGGGTTGAGGAGCTCGACTCTGTACTCTGAGGGCTACTAACCACACTGAATCGTACTACCAGATACACACCCTTCTTCATGGTGTACGACGTAGAGGCTGTGTTGCCATGCGATATTATTCATGACTCACCTCGAGTGCGCATGTACGAAGAGAGAGAGAGAGAGAGAGAGAGAGAGAGAGAGAGGTCGAGCTTGATCGGCAAGACAATATAGATGCCCTGGAAGAGGAGCGCGACGTTGCAAAAGCCTGTTCCGCATTTTATGAACAACAGGCTCGCAGATATCAAAGCAAAGAAGTACGGGCCAAGACTTATAATATTGGCGAACTCGTTCTACGTCTACCGGAGAAGAAAAAGGACAAACTCAAGCCCAAGTGGGAGGGTCCCTTCATCATTGACAAAGTTCTCACCGGAGGAGCGTACCACCTGCGTGATGCATGAGATAATCGCCTCGAGCCGAACCCATGAAACGCGGCTAGACTCCGAAGATTCTACGCCTAGCGTCGAACTCTTTATTCGTCTCCTTCCCCTTTTTTCCTTTCTATTATTTATTTTTTAGCTCTCTTTTCGCCTTTTCTTTTATAGCTTTACAACTTTCGTGTGGCTAGACCCACACTCACGACGCACTCATCTTCAAGTATGTACGTCCATTATACCTAGGGGCTTCTTGTACAGAAGCTTATTATAATCATTTTCCAAGCATCAAGCTCACTGCATATGTGTCTTTTCTCTGTATGTACCTTTTCTCCGCCATTATATGCATCGATATGACTTAAGTTTTGGCCAAGCTGGGTTGCCTGGCTCCTGTGCTTATGCCCTATGTTCCCATTAGTTCTGCTAGGGCATAAAGGGAGCACCTCTGCGATTGTTACTGCCGGGTCATCCGGATGTGTACCTTAGACTGTCTGAAGCTGAAAGTTAGCGTTCTTAAGGGAATATTCGATCGGCGGATTAAAGATGTTTTTTACTCATTACACTATGAACCCCCAGATGTTATATATACTGCAACTTTTCAATCACAGTTCAGACATGCACGTTGATGCATGCGTACCCAGGGAAAGGAACCCTTAACGGAACTATTCTCTCTGGAAGATGTTTCTTACTATCACAATGTAATATAACATAGCTAGTTGGGTACTTGTCTGTTCAAGCAACTATGACCCCTATGCCTGGTTTCCACGCATACCCTAGTTTTCATTACCGAGCGGGTATTCGGAAACACTCCGGACCGTCGGGTCTAGAGGCCGAAGCGAAAAGGTCCGCCATGACAAATGTTTTATAATCCGGCTAGGGACAAACTTGTCCATTGAAGTACATAGTCACTTGGACTCAAAAGCTTCCTCTTCTATGCCGTCCAATAGGTTGTCTAGCTTACAATCCTGTTGAGAATATTCTGCAGCTAATTTTACCTAGTCATATACCAGACTAACTAGAATTTCTTTACCATCTGGCCCTAAAGGTCCGACCCAGGCCATATGATTGAGATCAAGCTTGGTATACCGTGTTTTCACCATGGCCCAGGCTTCTCGTGCACCTTCTCGGCAGACCGATATCTTCCATAATCGGAAACGCCGCCGCGCTCCCTTAAATAGCTGTACAAACTCCTCCATACTTCCTGGTAGGGAGGCGGATGGCCATAAGGCCTTGGCGACATTCCGCATTGCTTTCCGAGCTTGCTCGTGTAGTTGCGACAGCTCTGGTAGCAGATGTCCCGAGGATCCGGACATCTCCTCTTCGGGACGGCCAGTCAGTGTACCTATAGACACAACTCTGTCAGTTCCTTCCCTAGCTGAATTATGCAGAGGTAAGTTCGAACACATACTAAATATGCCGCCTCGCAGCCTCTTATTTTCCTTCACGGAGTCAGCCAGCTGGGCCGGAACATCTTTCAATTCTTCGCCCAACTGAGTATTGGAATCCCGGAGTTGGTTTTTCTCCTCCCCGACCCGTGTAAGTATACGCTCGCCAGCGGTGAGCTGCCTTTCGGTCTTTTGTGCGCCCGCTTGTGTGACTTTTGGTACCTCTCCCGGATTATCTGGCGACAATATCATCAGATATGCAACTGTGTCTGTGTTACTAGTATATAATTATGTTTTTTCTCGATAGAGGGACACATTACCAGTTGAGGCCTTCTTAGATTCCTCTAGTTCGATAGTTACGGCAGTAAGCTGGGTCTGACATTGTTCTAGCTCTTGAGACAACAAATTGTTCTTCTCTGTGAGCACCTGGTTACACAATGATCCTTAAATCAGTTGTACCAACCGCTTCAAGTCTCGGGGGCTACTGGTATATATAATTACCAGATTTGAACAAGTGTGTACTTACCCGCACATCTTTCAAATATTGTTCAGTGGCTCTTGTAAGCCCATCTCGAGCAGCTCGGATGTATGCATCTCCTGAGCTGAAGGCATTGAACGCCTCATTTGAAAAGCCGTGGTCTCGAAGAGTTGCCCGCCGACGCCGATGATTCATGGCACTTTCCAGTTCAGAGTTTGTGACGGATACGTCATCCGAATTCTCTGCTGAAGGACAATCTGGCATCACCCCCGTGTCATCCTCTGTCCTAAAGACAAGATTTGGAATGCGGCTGGTGGAGGCATGACTTGCAGGATCCCCGGACTTAGTCCGGCGGATGTTTTTCCTGATGAGACACCATGAACAGTGTCACACTTCAATATGATAGCTAAGGGAGTCCTGGATTAAGGGGTCCTCGGACAGCTGGACTATATACATGGGTCGGACTGTTGGGCTATGAAGGTACAAGATATAAGACTTCGTCCCGTGTCCGGATGGGACTCTCCTTTGCGTGGAAGGCAAGCTTGGCGATTCGGATATGTAGATTCCTTTCTCTATAACCGACCTTGTGTAACCCTAGCCCCCTCCAGTGTCTATATAAACCGAAGGGTTTAGTCCGTAGGACAACAACAATCATAATCATAGGCTAGCTTCTAGGGTTTAGCCATTACGATCTCGTGGTAGATAAACTCTTGTAATACTCATATTCATTAAGATCAATCAAGCAGGAAGTAGGGTATTACCTCCATAGAGAGGGCCCGAACCTGGGTAAAATTGTGTCCCCCGCCTCCTATTACCATCAGCCTAAGATGCACAGTTCCGGACCCCCTACCCGAGATCCGCCGGTTTTGACACGGACATTGGTGCTTTCATTGAGAGTTCCACTGCATCGTCACCAGAAGGCTTGATGGCTCCATCAATCATCTACAACAATGCAGTCTGGGGGAAGATCTTCCTCCCCGGATAGATCTTCGTATTCGGCGGCTTCGCACTGCGGGCCGACTCGCTTGGCCATCTAGAGCAGATCGATAGCTACGTCCCTGGCCATCAGGTCAGATTTGGAAATCTGAATTTTGTGGCCGATATCTGCGGAGACTTGATCTTCGACGGATTCGAGCCCCTGACTGCTGCCCCCTGCCACCACGATGAACATGACCTAAATCTGTCTTCTGGCAACACTCAGGAGATAGCGCCTGTAACCGCTCTGGCCCTAGATCCGGAATAGATCGCGTCGTCCGAAGACGGGAAGCCTAAACCCGCCTCGGAAGCCATGGATTATGCGGCGCTCGAGCCGCACACGGACCCAACATCAAGCTGGGCCTGTGTCACCGGAACCTCGGACTTATCTCTGGCTTTAGGTCCCGGACCGCATGCATCCGTGTCCATCAAACCTGATGGGCGCCGATCTTGGAGTTTAGCTCCGCGGACATCTTCCAACACTCACCTCTAGGTGATGTGTTAAACTCATTAAAATCCCTCTCCTTGTTAGGAGATTCTCGACCGAACTATGTCCGGCTCGAGTGGGAAGTGGATGACGAAGAACTTCGTTTCCCATCCACCACCCACTTGATAGCCACTGTTGATGACTTAACCGACATGCTTGATTTCGACTCTGAAGACATCGACGGTATGGACGACGATGCCGGAGAGGAACAGGGACCACCGCCTATAGGACGTTGGACAACCACCTCCTCATATGACATAGACATGGTGGATACACCCAAAGAGAACAATGGCGATGACAAAAAAAGATCCAGTCAAGGATAAGCCTCCTCAGAAGCAGCCAAAGTGCCGACATCAGCGGCGCCGCTCTAAACCACGCCATGGCAAAAACATCGATACTGGCACAAGAGAAAATAACACTCCGGATGATGCCGAAGACAATGAAGACCCCGTCGAGCCAACTTCCAAACATGCCGAACGGGAAGCAGGCAAGCCAGCCCTGACGAATAGGCCACGAATGAAGATTCGGAGGACAGCAATTATATGCCGCTCTCCGAGGATGAGGTGAGCCTCGGCGATGAAGAATTTTTCGTGCCTGAGGATCCCGTCGAGCAGGAGCGTTTTAAGCGTCGGCTAATAGCCACTGCAAAGAGCCTAAAGAAGAAGCAGCAATAGCTTCAAGCTGATCAAGATCTGCTCACCGATAGATGGACTAAGGTCCTGGCAGCGGAGGAATATGGCCTCGAGCGCCCAACCAAAAGTTACCCGAAGCGCAAATTGCTACCCCAATTCGACGACGAGGTGCTGGAGCCCGCACTACCAGCGCATGATGCGGCTGACCGACCACCCCGTGGACGGGATAAAGCGGCAACTCAGTCCGGACACTAGCCCACACTACCTCGTCGAACAAACAGAAACACAACGCTCGGGGATACACACATGACCTGCGGTACGACTTGGAAAACAGAGCAGGCCAGACCAGATCGATCTACGGATCGCGGGGGTGCGCCCCAATGCGCAACGACGGCCATCTTGCCGGATATGACAAATACAAACCTGTCCGGGCCGAATGCCGCAGACCAGTTCCATCTGAGTTGTGTCATGATGTGGCCTGACATAGAGGCACCGCACACCCTCCATGCTTCACTGATGAAGTAATGGAACATGA
This sequence comes from Triticum aestivum, assembly GCF_018294505.1. Lineage (NCBI taxonomy): Eukaryota > Viridiplantae > Streptophyta > Magnoliopsida > Poales > Poaceae > Triticum > Triticum aestivum. Next base: position 494,691,149 of record NC_057807.1, on the reverse strand, counting down.
ATTCTCGGAAGGGTTTAAACCCATAAACATTGAATCATATGATGGGACAACAGATCCCGCGGTATGGATTGAAGACTTTCTTCTCCATATTCATATGGCGCATGATGATGATCTCCATGCCATCAAGTATTTCCCGCTAAAACTCAAGGGACTAGCTCGGCATTGGTTGAACAGTCTGCCCGAAAACTCTATTGGCAGTTGGGAGAACCTGGAAGATGCCTTCCTTGAGAACTTCCAAGGCACCTATGTCTGACCTCCGGACGCTGATGACTTAAGTCATATAATCCAACAGCCCGGAGAGTCAGTCAGGAAATTTTGGACTCGGTTCTTAACTAAAAAGAACCAAATCGTCGATTGTCTGGATGCCGAAGCCCTAGCGGCCTTTAAGCATAACATCCATGACAAATGGCTCGCCTGACACCTCGGCCAAGAAAAGCCGAAGTCCATGGCAGCCCTTACGATGCTTTTGACCCGCTTTTGTGTGGGCGAAGATAGATGGCTAGCACGTAGCAACAACAACTCAAGTAAACTTGGCACTTCTGAAGTCAGAGATAGCAACGACAAGCCCCAACGCAACAGACACAAGCGTCAAAACAACAACGACAACGCAGAAGAGACGGCTGTCAACGCCGGATTCAGCGGCTCTAAATCCGATCAGCGGAAGAAGCCATTCAAGAGAAACAATCCGGGCCCGTCTAGTTTGGACCACATACTCGATCGTCCATGTCTAATCCATGGCACCCCTGATAAACCAGCCAATCATACCAATAGAGAATGTTGGGTTTTCAAACAGGCCGACAAGTTAAATGCCGAAAACAAGGAGAAGGGGTCCCAAAGTGATGACGATGACGAGGAGCCCCAACCACCGAACACAGGGGGACAGAAGAAGTTTCCTCCACAAATCAAAACGGTGAACATGATATACGCTACCCATATTCCCAAGAGGAAGCGAAAGCATGCACTCAGGGACGTCTACACAATGGAGCCAGTTGCCCCAAACTACAACCCATGGTCGTCCTGTCCGATCACCTTTGATCGCAGGGACCATCCGACCAGTATCCGTAATGGCGGTTCAACATCACTGGTCCTTGACCGAATCTTTGACGGATTCCACCTTACGCGAGTCCTCATGGATGGCGGCAGCAACCTGAACCTGCTCTACCAGGACACAGTGCGCAAGATGGGTATCGATCCTTCAAGGATCAAGCCCACAAAACCACCTTTAAACGTGTCATACCATGTGTAGAGGCCTGCTGTACGGGCTCAATCACACTGGAAGTGGTCTTCGGATCCCCGGATAATTTCCAAAGCAACGAATTGATCTTTGACATCATCCCCTTCCGCAGTGGCTATCACACACTGCTCGGACGAACCGCATTTGCTCGATTCAATGCGGTGCCACATTACGCTTATCTCAATCTCAAGATGCCTAGACCGCGCGGTGTTATAACAGTCATTGGAAACATAGAATGCTCCCTCTGTACTGAGGAGCACACCACGGCCATTGCAGTAGAAGTACAGAGCGGCCTTCTCAGGCACAGCCGCAATTCAGCGGCCAAGCGCCCGGACACTATCAAGCGAGTCCGAACTACTCTGCAGCATGATGGCCCAGTTCGTCAAGAGCTCTACTTGCAATTCGGCCTTCATCCCAGTCCCGACCAAACAACGGCATTTGCACCGCGCGTACATAACTACACACTCAAAATACCATGGGCATAGACGAAGGCAAAGCTAGACCAGGGTCCACAATGCGGCTCAACCGCTCGAAGACCCGCATACTTTCACTATTTCTTTTCCTTTTCAGGTTCCTTTCTTCCCCAGGCCTCTTTTCCTGATAACCTGATCATCGGACCTCTCAAGGGATGCATACACCAAGAAGGCAAGAAGCTTAGACGTGCAAGGGAATTCTCAGGTGGTCTCTGCTAACGATCGTTATACCTATTTTAAAACCTACACACAGCTTGCCCTTGGTCTTGGCATGTCAAATAGCCTTATTGCTTATCGTGCTACTTGTACAAATACGCTTTGACGTATTCATTAGATTATAATGGAACATCATTTGCATCTCAATTCTTGCGCCAACAACTTCTTGCTCAATGTTTCCTTTTCTTGATATTCTAATCAATTGCACACGTACAATCTGGTACGCTTTAATTCGCCAAGGGCTTCATTATGCCCCATAATACGGCAGGAAAGTCCGAACACCTTTACGGTAGTTCGGCACCCCGAATTGTAGCATTATATGCATCGGCTCCGAATCATGTCTTGGGTCAATAGTTGGGTTGCTCGGCTCCGGTGTTTGCTTCTACGTCTTGAGCTAGCGTTGATTTTCCCCAAAGAGGAGAGGGCGATGCAGCAAAGTGTAGCGTAAGTATTTCCCTCAGTTTTGAGAACCAAGGTATCAATCCAGGAGGAGGCTCCTCAAAAGTCCCACACACCTACACAAACAAACTGAGAACTCGCAACCAACGCAATAAAGGGGTTGTCAATCCCTTCACAGTCACTTACGAAAGTGAGATCTGATAGAGATAGTATGATAAGATAAATATATTTTTGGTATTTTGTGATATAGATGCAGAAAAGTAAAGATGCAAATAAAAGTAGATTGAAAGCAAATATGATAAGAGATAGACCCGGGGGCCATAGGTTTCACTAGAGGCTTCTCTCGAGAGCATGAGTATTACGGTGGGTGAACAAATTACTGTCGAGCAATTGATAGAAAAGCGAATAATTATGATGTTATCTAGGCAGATCATGTATATAGGCATCACATCCATAACAAGTAGACTGACTCCTGCCTGCATCTACTACTATTACTCCACACATCGACCGACTCCTGCCTGCATCTAGAGTATTAAGTTCATAAGAACAGAGTAACGCTTTAAGCAAGATGACATGATGTAGAGGGATAAACACATGCAACATGATATAAACCCCATCTTGTTATCCTCGATGGCAACAATACAATACCTGTCTTGCAACCCTTTCTGTCACTGGGTAAGATCACCGCAAGATTGAACCCAAAGCTAAGCACTTCTCCCATGGCAAGAAAGATCAATCTAGTAGGACAAACCAAACTGATAATTCGAAGAGACTTGCAAAGATAACTCAATCATACATAAAAGAATTCAGAGAAGATTCCAATATTATTCATAGATAAACTTGATCATAAACCCACAATTCATCGAATCTCGACAAACACACCACAAAAAGAGATTACGTCGAATAGATATCCACAAGAGAGGGGGAGAACATTGTATTGAGATCCAAAAAGAGAGAAGAAGCCATCTAGCTAATAACTATGGACCCGTAGGTCTGTGGTAAACTACTCACAACTCATCGGAGAGGCCATGGTGTTGATGTAGAAGCCCTCCATGGTCGATTCCCCCTCCGACAGAGTGCCAACGAAGGCTCCAAGACGGGATCTCGCGGATACAGAAGGTTACGGCAGTGGAAATTGTGTTTCGTGGTGCTCCTGGATGTTTTCGGGGTCCGTGGACTTATATAGGAGGAAGAAGTACGTCAGTGGACGCCCGAGGGGCCCATGAGACAGGGGGGCGCGCCCCTAGGGGGGCCCCCTCCTATCTCGTGGGGCCCTTGGAGATTTCTTGACTTGCAGTCCAGGCTCTCCGGATCAGATTTGTTCCAAAAATAACGCTCCCGAAGGTTTCATTCCGTTTGGACTCCGTTTGATATTCCTTTTCTTCGAAATACTGAAATAGGCAAAAAAAACAACAATATGGGTTGGGCCTCCGGTTAGTAGGTTAGTCCCAAAAATGATATAAATGTGTAGAATAAAGCCCATAAACATCAAAAGGGGTAATATAATAGCATGGAACAATCAAAAATTATAGATACGTTGGAGACGTATCAAGCATCCCCAAGCTTAATTCCTGCTCGTCCTCGAGTAGGTAAATGATAAAAAGAGAATATTTGATGTGGAATGCTACCTAGCATAAAATTCATAATGTAATTTTCTTCATTGTGGCATGAATGTTCAGATCCAAATGAATACAAAATAACATGCAATGAATAAAAGGAGAAGATAGTCTCACATCAACTAGGCGTATCAACGGACTATGGAGATGCCCATTAATAGATATCAATGTGAGTGAGTAGGGATTGCCATGCAACGGATGCACTAGAGCTATAAATATATGAAAGCTCAACAAAAGAAACTAAGTGGGTGTGCATCCAACTCGCTTGCTCACGAAGACCTAGGGCACTTTTGAGGAAGCCCGTCATTGGAATATACAAGCCAATTTCTATAATGAAAAATTCCCACTAGTATATGAAAGTGACAACATATGAGACTCTCTATACATGAAGATCATGGTGCTATTTTGAAGCACAAGTGTGGAAAAAGAGATAGTAGCATTGTCCCTTCTCTCTTTTCTCTCATTTTTTTTTTTTTCTTTTTCCCCCTTTTTTCTTTCTTTGGCCTTTTTCTTTTTTCTTTTTGGCCTCTTTTTTTCTTTCTTTCTCTTTTTGTAAAGTCCGAAGTCTCATCCCGACTTGTGGGGGAATCATAGCCTTCATCATCCTTTCCTCCCTTGGGACAATGCTCTAATAATGAAGATCATCACACTTTTATTTACTTACAATCAAGAATTACAACTCAATACTTAGAACAAAATATGACTCTACGTAGTGCCTCCGGCAGTGTACCGGGATATGCAATGAATCAAGAGTGACATGTATGAAAGAATTATGAAGGTGGCCTTGCCACAAATACGATGTAAACTACATGATCATGCAAAAGCAATATGACAATGATGGAAGCGTGTCATAATAAACAGAACGGTGGAAAGTTGCATGGCAATATATCTCAAAATGGCTATGGAAATGCCATAATAGGTAGGTATGGTGGCTGTTTTGAGGAAGGTATATGGTGGGTGTATGGTACCGGTGAAAGTTGTGCGGCACAAGAGAGGCTAGCAATGGTGGAAGGGTGAGAGTGCGTATAATCCATGGACTCAACATTAGTCATAAAGAACTCATATACTTATTGCAAGAGTCTACAAGTCATGAAAACAAAGTACTACGCGCATGCTCCTAGGGGGATAGATTGGTAGGAAAAGACCATCGCTCGTCCCCGACCGCCACTCATAAGGAAGACAATCAATAAATAAATTGTGCTCCAACTTCATCACAAAGCGGTTCACCATACGTGCATGCTACGGGAATCACAAACTTCAACACAAGCATTCTTTAAATTCATAATCACCCAACTAGCATGACTTTAATATCACTACCTCCATATCTCAAAACAATTATCAAGCATCAAATTGATCATAGCATCCAATTCACTTTCTATGATAGTTTTTATTATACCCAACTTGGATGCTCATCATTCTAGGACCAACTTTATAACATAGCAAATACCATGCTGTTCTAAAAGACTCTCAAAATAATATAAGTGAAGCATGAGAGACTAGCAATTTCTTCAAAATTAAACCACCACCGTGCTCTAAAAGATATAAGTGAAGCACTAGAGCAAAAACTATCAAGCTCAAAAGATATAAGTGAAGCACATAGAGTATTCTAGCAAATTCCTAATCAAATAGGCTTCTCCAAAAGGTGTGTACAACAAGGATGATTGTGGTAAACTAAAAAGCAAAGACTAATATAATACACGACGCTCCAAGCAAAACACATATCATGTGGTGAATAAAAATATAGCTCCAAGTAAAGTTACCAATGAACGAAGACGAAAGAGGGGATGCCTTCCCGGGGCATCCCCAAGCTTAGGCTTTTGGCTACTCTTGAATATCTTGGGGTGCCATGGGCATCCCCAAGCTTAGGATCTTGCCACTCCTTTATTCCATAGTCCATAAAAGCTTTACCCAAAACTTGAAAACTTCACAACACAAAACTCAACAGGAAATCTCATAAGCTCCGTTAGTGAAAGAAAACAAAACCACCACATAAGGTACTGTAATGAACTCATTCTTTATTTATTTGGTGTTAAACCTACTGTATTCCAACTTCTTATGGTTCATAACTAATTTACTAGCCATAGATGCATTGAAATAAGCAAACAACACACGAAAAACAGAATCTGTCAAAAACAGAACAGTCTGTAGCAATCTGTAACTAACGCAAACTTCTGGAACTATAAAAATCCTACCAAAATAGGACGTACTGGAAAATTTGTCTATTGATCAGTATCAAAAAGAGTCAATGCAAAAACACGTTTCGGTGATTTATTGAATTTTTTCTCGTGAGCGCAAAGTTTCTGTTTTTCAGCAGAATCAAATCAACTATCATCATAGTTTATCCTATAGGTTCTACTTGGCACAAACACTAATTAAAAGATAAAAACACATCTAAAGAGAGAGTAGATGCAAGATTTATTACTAAACAGGAGCAAAAGCAAAGAACATAAAGAAAAATTGGGTTGCCTCCCAACTAGCGCTATCGTTTAACTCCCCTAGCTAGGCATAAAAGCAAGGATAGATCTAACGAGTGCCATAATAATAAGATAGATCTTGAAGGCTCATCTCATATTCTCTACGTTCGGCAGCAAGTTTTCTTTGAGGCAAGCAAAAGTAATCAAAAGGGCTAAATTTAGTAGGACAGATGTCCCCAAGATCAATCACAGGAGGAACGGGTTCCTCCTTTGGCCCTTCATAGTGCACAACTATTTCATCGCTAAAAGCATTCTTTTGGCAAAATTTTGTGAGCCTATACTCAAGGGAGTATCCTAGCTCATTGTTTCGAAGGGAAAATCATTATTAAGTTCGTTAATGCAATCAACCAAGACATTGGTAGGTACCTTTTTTCTAAGGTTTTCATTAAAAGCAACGTAGTCCGAAGATTGAAAACGCCTAAATTCCTCTTGATCATAGAGGATCGCCTCTATGGGAGGACGAACGACGTCCACCCTATAGTGCGCAAAGATTTCTTTGGCCTCTCTTATGATAAATCTAAACTCGTGAGCCAAAAAGATAGTAACAGCGCGCTTAACAGAAGAATGCTCAATATTAGAGAATTCTAGGAAAATTCTTTGTATGCAAGGATGCATATGCATAAATTGTCTTTCAAGTTCAACTACAAGCATAGTGATATCATCCACAAGACTACTAGTTCTATGAAGAATAGAACATCCCAAGGAAGGTAAAGCACCGGCACAAGTAAGGAAATCTTGAATACCGCCTTTGCCAATGATGTTACCACTGCCGATTCGAAACTTTTTAGTATGCAAGATAGGGGGTTCATCGGCCGGAGCCTCGGGATTTTCCATGTTATCATTATTGTCCATATCGACGATAATCTCCCCAGTTTCATACATAGTGGCAAACAAAAATTAAGGCGGAAGAAAGGGAGTGAAAAAAGAGGGGAGGAGATTGGGAGAGAGAGGGCGAATAAAACGGCAAGGGTGAAGTGAGGGGAGAGGAAAAAAAGAGGCAAATAATGTAAATGCGAGGGAGATGGGTTTGTGATGGGTATGTCTTGACTTGAGCGAATACCTCCCTGGCAACGGCGCCAGAAATCCTTCTTGCTACGTCTTGAGCTAGCGTTGGTTTTCCCCGAAGAGGAGAGGGTGATGCAGCAAAGTGTAGCGTAAGTATTTCCCTCAGTTTTGAGAACCAAGGTATCAATCCAGTAGGAGGCTCCTCAAAAGTCCCACGCACCTACACAAACAAACTGAGAACTCGCAACCAACGCAATAAAGGGGTTGTCAATCCCTTCACGGTCACTTACGAAAGTGAGATCTTATAGAGATAGTATGATAAGATAAATATATTTTTGGTATTTTGTGATATAGATGCAGAAAAGTAAAGATGCAAATAAAAGTAGATTGAAAGCAAATATGATAAGAGATAGACCCGGGGCCATAGGTTTCACTAGAGGCTTCTCTCGAGAGCATAAGTATTACGGTGGGTGAACAAATTACTGTCGAGCAATTGATAGAAAAGCGAATAATTATGATGTTATCTAGGCATGATCATGTATATAGGCATCACATCCATAACAAGTAGACCGACTCCTGCCTGCATCTACTACTATTACTCCACACATCGACCGACTCCTGCCTGCATCTAGAGTACTAAGTTCATAAGAACAGAGTAACGCTTTAAGCAAGATGACATGATGTAGAGGGATAAACACATGCAACATGATATAAACCCCATCTTGTTATCCTCGATGGCAACAATACAATACCTGTCTTGCAACCCTTTCTGTCACTGGGTAAGATCACCGCAAGATTGAACCCAAAGCTAAGCACTTCTCCCATGGCAAGAAAGATCAATCTAGTAGGCCAAACCAAACTGATAATCCGAAGAGACTTGCATAGATAACTCAATCATACATAAAAGAATTCAGAGAAGATTACAATATTATTCATTAGATAAACTTGATCATAAACCCACAATTCATCAGATCTCGACATACACACTGCAAAAAGAGATTACATCGAATAGATCTCGACAAGAGAGGGGGAGAACATTGTATTGAGACCCAAAAAGAGAGAAGAAGCCATCTAGCTAATAACTATGGACCCGTAGGTCTATGGTAAACTAGTCACAACTCATCGGAGAGGCCATGGTGTTGATGTAGAAGCCCTCCGTGGTCGATTCCCCCTCTGGCAGAGTGCCGGCGAAGGCTCCAAGATGGGATCTCGCGGATACAGAAGGTTACGGTGGTGGAAATTGTGTTTCGTGGTGCTCCTGGATGTTTTCGGGGTCTATGGACTTATATAGGAGGAAGAAGTACGTCGGTGGACGCCCGAGGGGCCCATGAGACAGGGGGCTCCCCTAGGGGGGGCGCCCTCCTATCTTGTGGGGCCTTCAGAGATTTCTTGACTTGCACTCCAGGCTCTCCGGATCAGATTTGTTCCAAAAATAACGCTCCCGAAGGTTTCATTCCATTTGGACTCCGTTTGATATTGCTTTTCTTCGAAATACTGAAATAGGCAAAAAAAACAGCAATATGGGCTGGGCCTCCGGTTAGTAGGTTAGTCCCAAAAAATGATATAAATGTGTAGAATAAAGCCCATAAACATCCAAAACAGGTAATATAATAGCATGGAACAATCAAAAATTATAGATACGTTGGAGACGTATCACTTGCTACCTTACGTTCCGCTATATCGGCTAGGGTAGTAAAGGGAGAACTACTGCGGTTGTGTCCCAGTTCTTCTGGACGAGCACCTTAGTAGAGAAAGCCAAAAACTGACTGTCATGATACGGCGAGAGTTGGTCAGCTGTTCGTGAGGTCACAAAATCTTTAGCGATTTCTTCCGTATGGTGCCGTATCTAATGCATCATGCGTTGAATCGGTTTTCATCCGATTAGGCGTGTATAGCGCCCCAAAGTTCGGTCTTACGAACACTAGGGGCTACGCCCATGTTTTTTCGTCAAACTCCTATGGCTAAGTGAGAATGATAAAGCCGAATAGTCCAATTGCCTGGTTCATTGCGCTAAACACCTCCTTAAACGACCGCACATGAGGTAAAGTTTTAAATAAATATTATATTACATAATGATCTATTTCATACTACAGGACAGGATAAACACGAGTGTATTCATGGGAATATGATATCCTTGGCACATTGCTCTGCCACAAGGCAATATCCTTCCATGACACTGTCATAGTACATCTCGGGCTTGTGGTGCTCCTTCCCTGCGGGTGGTCCTTTGTTCATCAGCTTCGCGGCATCCATTTTCGCCTAGTGCACCTTGGCGCGAGTGAAGGCCGTTCGAGCGCCTTCAATGCAGACCGACCGCTTGATGGCGTCAAGCCGAGGGCAGGCACTGACCAACCGCTTCACGAGTCCGAAGTAGCTGATGGGAATAGCTTCGGCAGGCCATAGTCGGATTATTAAATCCTTCATGGCTAGTTTGGCCGCCCTGTGCAGCTCGACCAGCTGTTTCAGCTGATCGATAAAGGGCACCGGATGTTCTGGCGCAAGGTATTGCGACCAAAACAACTTCTCCGTAGAGTTCCCCTCTTCGGCTCAGTAGAATTGTGCGGCGTCGGACACGCTGCGCGGCAGATCCACAAACACCCCTGGAGAACTCCGAATTTGGGTTAGTAAAAGGAACCTTTTCTTCACATATTTGCTCTGCATAATAAAGGCCTTACCCGCCACGATTTTTCTGGCCTCCTGGATTTCCTCGAGGGCACCTTGGACTTCAACCCGGGCATCGTGCGTGGATTGACGAGCCTTGGTGAGTTCAGATTCTTTATCCGCAATACTCTGCTCCAAGGACTCGCACTTCTTTATGGCTTCCTGGAGCTCCTGTTGAACCTCAATGACCCAGGCCTCATGTTTTTCATGAGCGGCCTGCTCCTTGGCCGCCTTCTTCTCGGCCTCGTCCAGCGCCTTCTTGAGAGCCTCGACCTCGGTCGCCGCTCCTAAAATATACCATGACATTTTTTAGTCAAAATAAATTACTCATCCGTATTGAATACAAACAAGGTTATTCCATACCTTGGTTCTTCTCCAGTTGCTTCTTTACATGGCCGAGCTCTTCCTCGGCCCGCTCCAGACTCTGCTTCAGTCCGGAGACCTCAGCAGTATGGGAGATTGCAGCCAATAACGACGCCTGCTTATTCACATAGACATTTTATAGTTAGTCTCCTGCAAGACTTATTTGATCCTTTGTCCGGCATTTTTCGAATACCAGACAGTGTATCAGGGGCTACTGTCTATACTGTGACATTCTTTTTTTATATTTAATTTCATTGCTTACCTCAAAGCCTGTTAGAAGGCTTGTACAGGCTTTGGTCAGCCTACTTTTTCCGGACTGAATCTTCTCAATCACCGCACCCATAAAGGTTCGGTGCTCTTCAACAATGGAAGCGCCATGCAGCGCCTCCAACAAAGTATCCGGCGCCTCTGGGTGGACAGAGGTCACCGGTGGAATGGGCGCACCCCCTTCTGTTGAAGGAGGTTGCTTGCCTGATTCCGGAGCCATACTGGCCTTTGGAATTGTGCCCTGCTGGGGGGGGGGGCGAATTCAGGATGGCCCCATCGTCAGTATCCATGGGGGTGTGCTCCCGCATGCATTCGACTGTTGAGGTTTTACCCTCTGGTGCCGCCTTGACGGTCTCCTGAGCCCCTCCCTGGCCTGGGTTCCTTTGGGACAACACCTCGGTGTTATCCATGGCCTTGGGAGAGGAGGCCGCCGGGAGGCTCCCACTGTCCATCGCATCCGGGTCCAGCGAGCCCCCCGATGAGGATCGCTCGACATGGGACCTGGACGGACTACAAAATATGTGACTCAACATATTTAATACTATGCAATAGTGAGGCTGGATACATGAATGTGTTCGAGTTTCTTAGTACTCACGATTTGGCCAGGGGCTCAACCCTGGGTTCCCACTCCGAGCTGTTGTCGATAGCCACGGTGGATTCGTCTTGAAGGTAAGCTTTCCCCTTCTTAGACGTTTTGGCCTCCAAACACGTGGAGGCCGTCCTCTTCTTCCCCCCCCCCTCGCAGGGGGGAGTGGCTTTCTTCTTCTTCCTCCTCCTCTTCCTTGTCTTCTTCGGCGGAGGAGTGGGCCTCGGCGTCTTTGGACGCCACGTCCGAAGTGCCCTTACGACGGAGACTGCCCCTGGTCTCCTCGGCCTCCATCTTGGCATTCTTCTTTGGTGCCTTATAAGGCGCCGAGACCAGCATCTTTCGAGGGTAAAGTATTCAACCCAAATTTATTGATTCGACACAAGGGGATCCAAAGAATATTCTTGAGTATTAGCAGTTGAGTTGTCAATTCAACCACACCTGGATAACTTAATATCTGCATCAAAGTATTTAGTAGCAAAGTAGTATGATAGTAATGGTAACGGTGGTAAAAGGTAAAGATAGTAATAGCAAAATTTTTGGTGTTTTTAGTGATGGTAACAGTAGCAACGGAAAAGTAAATAAGCGAAGCACAATATATGAAAAGCTCGTAGGCAATGGATCAGTGATGGATAATTATGCCGGATGCGATTCCTCATGTAATAGCTATAACATAGGGTGACACAGAACTAGCTCTAGTTCGTCAATGTAATGTAGGCATGTATTCTGAATATAGTCATACGTGCTTATGGAAAAGAACTTGCATGACATATTTTGTCCTACCCTCCCGTGGTAGCGGGGTCCTAGTGGAAACTAAGGGATAATAAGGCCTCCTTTTAATAGAGAACCGGACCAAACCATTAACACATAGTGAATACATGAACTCCTCAAACTACGGTCACCACCGATTAGTATCCCGATTATTGTCACTTCGGGGTTGTCGGATCATAACACATAATAGGTGACTATAGACTTGCAAGATAGGATCAAGAACACACATATATCGATGAAAACATAATAGGTTCAGATCTGAAATCATGGTACTCAGGCCCTAGTGACAAGCATTAAGCATAGCAAAGTCATAGCAACATCAATCTCAGAACATAGTGGATACTAGGGATCAAACCCTAACAAAACTAACTTGATTACATGGTAAATCTCATCCAACCCATCACCGTACAGCAAGCCTACGATGGAATTACTCATGCACGGCGGTGAGCATCGTGAAATTGGTGATGGAGGATGGTTGATGATGACGATGGCGATGAATCCCCCTCTCCGGAGCCCCGAACGGACTCCAGATCAGCCCTCCCGAGAGAGATTAGGGCTTGGCGGCGGCTCCGTGTCGTAAAACGCGATGAAACTTTCTCTCTGATTTTTTTCTCCCCGAGACGGAATATATGGAGTTGGATTTGAGGTCGGTGGAGGTCCAGGGGGCCCACGAGATAGGGGGGCGCGCCCTATAGGGGGGGCGCCCCCTGTCTCGTGGACAGGGTGTGGGCCCCCTGGTGTATTTCTTTCGCCCAGAAATTCTTATTAATTCCAAAAAGTGCCTCCGTGGATTTTCAGGACATTCCGAGAACTTTTCTTTTCTACACATAAAACAACATCATGGCAGTTCTGCTGAAAACAGCGTCAGTCCGGGTTAGTTTCATTCAAATCATGCAAGTTAGAGTCCAAAACAAGGGCAAAAGTGTTTGGAAAAGTAGATACGTTGGAGACGTATCAACTCCCCCAAGCTTAAACCTTTGCTTGTCCTCAAGCAATTCAGTTGATAGACTGAAAGTGATAAAGAAAAACTTTTACAAACTCTGTTTGCTCTTGTTGTTGTAAACATGCAAAGCCAGCATTCAGGTTTCAGCAAATATTATGAACTAACCATACTCACAATAACACTTAGGTCTCACAATTACTCATATCAATAGCATAATCAGCTAGCGAGCCATAATAATAAAACTCGGATGACAACACTTTCTCAAAACAATCATAACATGATATAACAAAATGGTATCTCGCTAGCCCTTTCTGAGACCGCAAAACATAAATGCAGAGCACCTTTAAAGATCAAGGACTAACTAAACATTGTAATTCATGGTAAAAGAGATCCAGTCAAGTCATACCCAATATAAACCAATAGTAATGAATGCAAATGACAGTGTGCTCTCCAGCGGGTGCTTTTTAATAAGAAGGGTGATGACTCAACATAAAAGTAAATAGATAGGCCCTTCGCAGAGGGAAGCAGGGATTTGTAGAGGTGCCAGAGCTCGATTTTAAAATAGAGATTGAATAACATTTTGAGCGGCATACTTTCGCTGTCAACGCAACAACTATGAGATGGCTGTATCTTCCATACTACATGCATTATAGGCAGTTCCCAAACAGAATGGTAAAGGTTTATACTCCCCCAACCACCAACAAGCATCAATCCATGGCTTGCTCGAAACAACGAGTGCCTCCAACTAACAACAGCCCTGGGGGAGTTTTGTTTAATTATTTTGATTTGCTTTGATCTTTTTGGATCATGGGACTGGGCATCCCGGTTACCGGCCCTTTCTCGTGAATGAGGAGCGGAGTCCACTCCTCTTGAGAATAACCCACCTAGCATGGAAGATATAGGCAGCCCTAGTTGTAACATGAGCTGCTCGAGCATACAAAACAGAATTTCATTTGAAGGTTTGGAGTTTGGCACATACAAATTTACTTGGAACGGCAGGTAAATACCGCATATAGGAAGGTATAGTGGACTCATATGGAACAACTTTGGGGTTTAAGGATTTTGGATGCACAAGCAGTATTCCCGCTTAGTACAGGTGAAGGCTAGCAAAAGACTGGGAAGCGACCAACTGAGAGAGCGACAACAGTCATAAACATGCATTAAAATTAATTCACACCGAATACAAGCATGAGTAGGATATAATCCACCATGAACATAAATATCGTGAAGGCTATGTTGATTTGATTCAACTACATGCGTGAACATGTGCCAAGTCGAGTCACTCAATTCATTCAAAGGAGGATACCATCCCATCATACCACATCATAATCATTCTAATAGCATGTTGGCACGCAAGGTAAACCATTATAACTCAAAGCTAATCAAGCATGGCACAAGCAACTATAATCTCTAAATGTCATTGCAAATATGTTTACTTCATAATAAGCTGACTCAGGAACGATGAACTCATCATATTTACAAAAACAAGAGAGGTCGAGTTCATACTAGCTTTTATCATCCCAATAAGTCCATCATATGTCGTCATTATTGCCTTTCACTTGCACGACCGAACGATGTGTATAATAATAAGAGTGCACGTGCATTGGACTAAGCTGGAATCTGCAAGCATTCAACTCAAAAGAGAAGACAAGTAATATGGGCTCTAAGTTAAATAAACAATCATGCATATGAGAGCCACTAAACATTTTCAATATGGTCTTCTCGACCCCCAAAGGAAAGAAAAGAAAATAAAACTATTTACACGGGAAAGCTCCCAACAAGTAGGAAGAAGAACTAGAAATCTTTTTGGGTTTTCATTTTAATTTCTACTACAAGCATGGAAATTAAACTAACTAATTTTTTTGGTTTTTTCTCAAGGTTTATCAAACACACAAGAAGAAAACTAGAAAAAGGAATTTAAACTAACATGGATAATACAATGAAAGAGTATGAGCACCGACAACTAGTGTGTGAACATGAATGTAAAGTCGGTGAGAAATACGTACTCCACCAAGCTTAGGCTTTTGGCCTAAGTTTGTCTAATACCAGGGACCGCCTGGCTGATATCCATAAGTGAAACCGGGGTCGTACTGAGATGCAGCGGCAACCGCCTCCTGAGCTGCAGCGTGTTGGCGAGCTGCCCCGCTCTCCTCTCGTGTTCAGCTGCTTCCTCCCTGGTGACAACATATCTTCCTTTTGCCTGATAATCAAAAAGGTAGGGAGCAGGAAGAGTAACATGGACGACGTTGCGTCTGTCATAGGTTAGTCGATATTGGAGGAATTGTTCATTCCTCCCAAGAAATTGGTGACTGACCATAGCTTCATAATCCAAATAAACAGGAGGTATTATCATATCTCCCTCTCGTGGGGCTATACCAAGATAATTAGCCACACGGGTTGCATAAATTCCTCCAAATAAATTTCCCTTTCTACTATTATTCTGCAACCTACGTGCAACTATTGCCCCCAAGTTATAACCTTTATAACCTAACACAGCACTCTTGAGGACACAGATCAGGGACACACATGTGACATGCTTCATCCTTACCATTAATACATCTACCAATGAAGAGAGCAAAATAATGTATAGCAGGAAAATGAATGCTCCCTATGGTAGCTTGTGCTATGTCCCTAGATTCTCCCACAGTAATATTAGCAAGAAAATCTCTAAATTCAGATTTGTGAGGATCATTAATATTACCCCACTGCGGGAGTTTGCAAGCAGTTGTGAAATCCTCTAAATCCATGGTATAAGATGTATCATAAATATCAAATATGACACTAGGAGAATTACGCGTACAGTTATATTTAAACCTCCGCACAAAGGAATCAGTCAATTGATAGTACTGAGGACACTTATCTTGTAAGAAGTCCTCCAGCTCGGCATTACGCACATACGCGTCAAATTCCTCCTTAAAGCCTGCTTGACCATAAAATCATCGGATGGCCACTCACAAGCTCGTACATCCGCGTTCCTCGGCAATTCAACATCTTGCTCACGTATAGCAATCCTGGGCCCTTTCTTCACCGAGGAACCACCTTGGTACATTCTCCTAAGCATATTTCTTTTTCTGAAATAATTCTGAAATTTTTAGTAACTTCAAAATACAAGTGAATCAAACTAGATTAATTGGTAGCAACTACTCCCATAAGTGCCTAGAGCCTATATCAAGCATTAGAATTACTTGGGACCTCATGAATTTAACATGCAAGCTCACGAACAGTGTCACCAAGGCAGCAAGAATTTGCAATGAATAAAGCACTAGAACAAAAACTAATTGGATCATTGGAGGAGTCACATACCAAGCAACAATCTCCAAAGCAGTTTTGTGAATGGAGCTTGGAGCAAGGAGATTGAAAATCGCAGCAAAACGAGCTAGAACGCGTGCTTAAGCTGGATGGGGATTTTTTGGGAGGAAGATGGAGTGTATGGGTGCAGGAATAAGTGGAGGGGTAGCCACCGTGGGCCGACGAGGCGGGGGGCGTGCCTTGTAAGGTTGGGCGCGCCCTGGGACCCCCGTGGCCAGGTGCTTGCTCCGCCTGCTGTGTTCTTAGTGCCAAATATTCTCAAATATTCCAGAAAAAATCATACTAAATTTGCAGGGCATTTGGAGCACTTTTATTTTCGGGATATTTTTTATTGCATGGATAATTCAGAAAACAGACGAATAATACTATTTTTGCTTTATTTATTCTAAATAACAGAAAGTAAAAAGAGGGTACAGAAGGTTGTGCCTTCTAGTTTCATCCATCTCATGATCATCAAAATGAATCCACTAACAAGGTTGATCAAGTCTTGTTAACAAACTCATTCCGAATAACACGGAACCGGAGAAATTTCGAATAACACTAAGTTACCTCAACGGGGATATGAAATCCCCAACAATAAGAATATCATACTTTTTCTTGACAGTAGGGAGAGGAAATTCAAAACCTCCAATAATGATAGTTGGAACTTTTCCAATAGAATTGATGCTATGAACTTGAGATTGTTTCCTCGGAAAGTGTACCGTATGCTCATTACCATTAACATGAAAGTGACATTGCCTTTGTTGCAATCAATAACAGCCCCTGCAGTATTCAAAAAGGGTCTACCAAGGATAATCGACATACTGTCATCCTCAGGGATATCAAGAATGACAAAGTCTATTAAGATAGTAACATTCGCAACAACAACAGGAACGTCCTTTGCATGAATATCTCAGTAGGTGTCAACTTACTTAATTCAAGTCTATGGTACAAGGAAAGAGGCATAACACTAACACTGGCTCCTAAATCACATAAGGTAGTTTTAACATAATTTCTTTTTATGGAGCATGGTATAGTGGGTGCTCCGGGATCACCAAGTTTCTTAGGTATTCCACCCTTAAAGGTATAGTTGGCAAGCATGGTGGAAATTTCAGCTTCAGTTATTTTCCTTTTATTTGTAATAATATCTTTCATGTACTTAGCATAAGGGTTTGTTTTAAGCATATCGGTTAAGCGCATGCGTAAGAAAATAGGTCTAATCATTTCTGCAAAGCGCTCAAAGTCCTCATCATCCTTTTTCTTGGATGGCTTAGGAGGAAAAGGCATGGGTTTCTGAACCCATGGTTCTCTTTCCCTACTATGTTTCCTATCAACAAAATCTCTCTTATCATAACGTTGATTTCTTGATTGTGGGTTATCATGATCAACCGCAGGTTCACTTTCTATATCATTGTTATTACTAGGTTGAGCATCATCATGAACATCATTATTAGCATTATCATTAGGTTCATGTTCATCTCCGGATTGTGTTTCAGCAGCAGAGATAGAAGTATCATTAGGATTCTCAGGTGTTTCTACATTAGGTTCACTAGAAGCATGCAAATTCCTATCATTTTTCTTTTTCTTCTTTTTAGAAGTACTAGGAGCATCTAGGTTATCTCTCTGAGAATCCTGTTCAATTCTTTTAGGTTGGCCTTCAGGATACAAAGGTTCCTGAGTCATTTTACCAGTTCTAGTAGCCACTCTAACAGCAAAGTCATGTTTATTATTTAATTCATCTAGCAATTCATTCTGAGCCTTAAGTACTTGTTCAGCTTGAGTGGTGACCATAGAAACATGTTTACTAGTGAGTTTAAGTTCACACTTAACTCTAGACATATAATCACTCAAGCGTCCAATCATATAAGCATCATTCTTCAATTGTCTACTAACATAATCATTGAAATTTGCTTGTTTATCCATAAAGTCATCAAATTCATCTAAGCACTGGCTAGCAAATTTAGTAGACGGGATTTTAACTTTATCATATCTATAGAGAGAATTTACATTCACTACCTGTGTCGGGTTATCAAGACAATGTGTTTCTTCAACAGGCGGTATATTAAGACCATGTATTTCTTCAATGGGAGGTAAATTCTTAACATCTTCGGCTTTAATACCTTTTCTTTCATTGACTTCTTTGCCTCTTGCATATCTTCAGGGATGAGAAATAGAACACCCCTCTTCTTTGGAGTTGGTTTAGGAATAGGCTCGGGAGTTGGCTCAATTGGCTCAGGAATTGGCTCAGGAAGAGTCCAATTATTTTCATTAGTCAACATATTATTCAATAGTAATTCAGCTTCGTCGACTGTTCTTTCCCTGAAAACACAACCAGCACAACTATCCAAGTAGTCCTTGGAAGCATCGGTTAGTCCATTATAAAAGATATCAAGTATTTCATTTTTCTTGAGAGGATGATCAGGCAAAGCATTAAGTAACCGGAGAAGCCTCCCCCAAGCTTGTGGGAGACTCTCTTCTTTGATTTGCACAAAATTATATATTTCCCGCAAGGCAGCTTGTTTCTTATGAGCAGGGAAATATTTAGCAGAGAAGTAATAAATCATATCCTGGGGACTACGCACACAACCAGGAGCAAGAGAATTATACCAAGTCTTAGCATCACCCTTTAATGAGAACGGAAATATCTTAAGGATATAAAATAGCGAGATCTTTCATCATGAGTAAACAGGGTAGCTATATCATTCAACTTGGTAAGATGTGCCACAACAGTTTCAGATTCAAGGCCATAAAAAGGATCAGATTCAACTAAAGTAATAATCTCAGGATAATAGAGAATTCATAAGTCCTTATCAGTAACAAAGATAGGTGAAGTAGCAAAAGCAGGGTCATTTTCATTCTGGCATTCAGAGTTTTCTGTTTCTGCTTAGCTAATAATTTCTTAAGATCTGATCTATCATTGCAAGCAAGAAATCTCTAGCAGTTTCTTCATCCATAACATAACCCTTAGGAACAACATGCAATTCATATTTACGGGGAGAACCTTCATCATCACTATCATCAATATTATCAGTTTCAATAATTTCATTATCCCTAGCTCTAGCGAGTTATTCATCAAGAAATTCACCTACTGGACAGTAGTATCAAGCGTAGAATTAGTTTCATCATACGTATCATGCAAGCAGAAGTGGCATCATCGATAAAATGCGACATATCAAAATTCATAGCAGTAGCAGGTTTAGGTGTCGCAAGCTTACTCATAACAGAAGGAGAATCACATGCAGAGCTAGATGGTAGTTCCTTACCTCCCTCGTAGTTGAGGGATAGATTTTAGTTCTTTGATCTTTCAAATTCTTCATATTGCTCAGTAGATATAAATCCCAAGTGACTCAAAGAATAGAGCTATGCTCCCCGGCAACGGTGCCAGAAAATAGTCTTGATAACCCACAAGTATAGGGGATCGCAACATTTTTCAAGGGTAGAGTATTCAACCTAAATTTATTGATTCGACACAAGGGGAGCCAAAGAATATTCTTAAGTATTAGCAGTTGAGTTGTCAATTCAACCACACATGGATAACTTAGTATCTGCAGCAGAGTATTTAGTAGCAAAGTAGTATGATGGTAATGGTAACAGTAGCAAAAGTAATGATAGCAGTTTTGTAGTAATTGTAACATTAGCAACGGTAAAGTAAATAAGCAAAGCACAATATGTGAAAAGCTTGTAGGCAACGGATCAGTGGTGGATAGTTATGTCGGATGCAATTCATCATGTAATAGTTATAACATAGTGTGACACAGAACTAGCTCCAGTTCATCAATGTAATGTAGGCATGTATTCCGTAAATAGTCATACGTGCTTATGGAAAAGAACTTGCATGACATCTTTTGTCCTACCCTCCCGTGGCAGCGGGGTCCTAGTGGAAACTAAGGGATATTAAGGCCTCCTTTTAATAGAGAACCGGACCAAAGCATTAACACATAGTGAATACATGAACTCCTCAAACTACGGTCATCACCGAGAAGTATCCCGATTATTGTCACTTCGGGGTTGTCGGATCATAACACATAATAGGTGACTATAGACTTGCAAGATAGGATCAAGAACACACATATATTCATGAAAACATAATAGGTTCAGATCTGAAATCATGGCACTCGGGCCCTAGTGACAAGCATTAAGCATAGCAAAGTCATAGCAACATCAATCTCAGAACATAGTGGATACTAGGGATCAAACCCTAACAAAACTAACTTGATTACATGGTAAATCTCATCCAACCCATCACCGTCCAGCAAGCCTACGATGGAATTACTCACGCATGGCGGTGAGCATCATGAAATTGGAGATGGAGGATGGTTGATGATGATGACAACGACGAATCCCCCTCTCTGGAGCCCCAAACGGACTCCAGATCAGCCCTCCCGAGAGGTTTTAGGGCTTGGCGGCGGCTCCGTATCGAAAACATGATGAAACTTCCTCTCTGATTTTTTTCTCCGTGAAACGGAATATATGGAGTTGGAGTTGAGGTCGGTGGAGCATCAGGGGGCCCACGAGACAGGGGGGCGCGCCCAGGGGGAGGTGGGCCCCCTGTCGGTGTAAAACCCGCGCTGATCTCGGGTAGGGGGTCCCGAACTGTGCGTCTAAGGCTAATGGTAACAGGAGGCTCGGGACATGATGTTTACCCAGGTTCGGGCCCTCTCGATGGAGGTAATACCCTACTTCCTCCTTGATTTGATCTTGATGATATGAGTATTACAAGAGTTGATCTACCACGAGATCGTAGAGGCTAAACCCTAGAAGCTAGCCTATGATTCTGATTGTTCATGTCCTACGGAGTAAACCCTCCGGTTTATATAGACACCGGAGGGGGCTAGGGTTACACGGAGTCACTTACAGAGAAGGAGACCTAACATACGAATCGCCAAGCTTGCCTTCCACGGAAAGGAGAGTCCCATCTGGACACGGGACGAAGTCTTCAATCTTGTATCTTCATAGTCCAACAGTCCGGCCAAAGTATATAGTCTGGCAGTCCGGATACCCCCTTATCCAGGACTCTCTTAGTATCCCTGAACCAGGCTTGAATGACGATGAGTCCGGCGTGCAGATTGTCTTTGGCATTGCAAGGCGGGTTCCATCTCCGAATACTCCATAGAAATTCCAAACACAAGGATCGTGTCCTACTCTGAAAAACAATTTCCGCACACTACCGTAGAGAGCACAATTACTTCACGAATCCAATCTGCTGACAATTTTTCACAGCGTGTCTTCACGCTACTGCCTGGTCTAATACAAACCGTTTTTCTCATCCTGCCACAAACACGCACTGCAAGGCGGTTTTTATTTGCACGTCTTGTCAAAGCAGAGATCGTGTCCCCCTTATTGCGGGATTCTCATCAATACGGGTGTGGGTAACCCAACCAAGCCTATTGGTATGACTCTGTGTTTTTAGGCAAGTCCCAAACGGCTACGCCGGGGACACTTGATATTCACCCCCTTTATAGAGGGGTCGAGGCCTATCCCTTTATTACCACGCTTGCGCCTTTCCGTATCTTGAGTTCCAACACCCGAAGCTCAAGCTTAGGCACCTCGGATCTTCAATTATGTCCGGATCCAACCTTCAAAGCCGATGGATGGCCTCCTCTGTCACAAAGGAGGACATTGCGAAGCTCAGGGAGGCCAGATATCTGACTGCCGATGTCAAGCACAGGCTTCCTGCTCCAGGGTAGGTCATCCCCTCTCCCGAACCCAACGAGAGCGTTGTGTTTGTTTCCCACTTCCTCTGGGGCTTAGGCTTTAGTCTTGATCCCTTCGTGAGGGGGCTCATGTTCTATTACAAGCTAGATTTTCACGATCTAGCTCTGGATTCCATCCTTCACATCTCGTCATTTATTGTCGTGTGTGAAGCCTTCCTCCATATCACCCCACACTTCGGCTTATGGCTCAAGACCTTCAATGTAAAGCCGAAGGTGATCGAGGGGCGACACGCGGAGTGCGGAGGCTCTGCAATAAGCAGAAGTGCCGATGCCCCATGGCCAGAAGGCTCCTTCCCGGAGGTGTCCGATCTATGGAAACGGAGGTGGTTCTACGTCACAGCTCCCCGTAGCACAAAGAGGGCGGCCGCCCCTGCCTTCCGCTCGGGCCCTCCACCTCAACTGGCGTCGTGGGCCAATGTGGGACTGGACTGGGGGCCTGCTAACGACGTACCGACATTGTAGAGCCGCATTCGCGAGCTTCTTGAGAGGGATATCAGTCTTGTCAAAATAATCCAGGTAATGCTAGTTCGGCGGGCCCTGCCGTGCAAATGTCGACCTCTCCGGGTGTGGGAGTTCAATCCAGAAGGTCCGCGGACCATTCAGCACTTCTTCGGCATGACGCTCGAAGGGATGTATAAGTTGTTCTTCGGGCCACGAGTAAAGTGTCTGGACACCACCGAGGATGCGGGCCTGAGCTGCAACCGCCCAGATACCCAAGTAAGTAACCCTGAAACCGAACACTTTGTTTATATTTATCACAACATTATTCTGAAAACTGTCCGCCGCCAGGATTGGCTCAGCAAGGCGGAGAGGATCAGGTGTCCGGCCCCACTTCCCGAAGGCTCGCCTAGTCCTGCAATAGCCCGGATGCTTAGACGTGCGCTAAGCCAAGTGCCCTCGGGGAAAGGGGAAGGAAAGAATAGAGAATCCGAGCTTCACACATTGCACATCCAAACTAGGGGAATTACTGTCTCCACGAAGGAGGACAATCGGGAAGGTGAATACAAGGTTTACTCCCCCCGCGGGAAGAAAAAGGCCACCTCTGGAGACTTGGAAATGGAGGTGCCTGAACAAGGGAAGAAAACTTCACCAGGGGGCCCTACCCGGAGGGCGTCCTCACCGCACCATGCCCGCAAACGGGCCAGCCCTCCACCGAGCTGTAAGTTAATCGTGAATAAAAAGATATTGCTTCCTCCTCCGAGAACAATAACGAGGATCTATTTTTTTGCAGACCGGCTAGTAGCTCTTCTCAACAGAGTTCGTCTTAGGGGGATCTTCTTCCGGAGATGATGGAGAGTGAAACCCCACCCACCTCCCCGCCCCATGGGGAGGGTGGCCCTGAGGTGTCATCACGGAGGAGTCCGGATCCGTCGAGGCCGGAAGCTAACACGTCGGCCTTCCCGAGCCCGGCGTGTTCGGCTCCCATGGAGGGCAGTAAGAAGGGTCCAGGACAGTCCGGCGCCAGGCCGAACACACTGACGGGCCTTCTGGAGCAAGCTGCTCTCTCGGAGGGTCATCGTACGTTAATGGGTACGGTGTTGGAGAAGATTTCATCCGCCACGAGCGGGTTGAATGAAGCTTTTTCGAGCCTGCTCAAAGGCTTTGAGGTACGCAACGAAGCACGTAATTTTTTGGTTGTACCGCACGCGATGGGTGTGCTCCGTATAGATAGTAGCCCCTGAGACTCTGGTTGCTAGCCCTGGGTGGCAAACGGAGGATCACACTCCCATGTAATGATCGCACTGCATTTATGCGCAGGTTGCTAAGGGTCCCGCGATAGACCGGACTGCTGAATTCGCCGAACTAAGGCGACAGATTGATGTGGTCGATGCCGACATCATGCTTGTGAACAAGCGGTTTGACGAGTCACAGAGTATGTGCTCATTTTTCCTCATTTGTTTAAGGAATATTAAGAGGAACATAATGTTAATATGATATGCTGTGGCTGCAGGCGGAGCTGCTGCTGTGGAGGCCCTGAGGGTGGAACTTGCCCTAGCCAAGGAACAAGCATAGGCTAGCAGTGCGGTTGCCCTGAAGGCGACCGAAGAATTGAGAGCCGAACAGGCTGCTCATCGCCGAAGCGAAGATAAGATAGCTGAAATGGCTTTTGAGCTGAGGGACGCCGCCGACCTGTATGAGCTTCTTAAAAAGGAGAATCAGGCAAAGTCGGCTGACCTAAAGACGGCCCTGGATGCGGCCAAGGAGACCCGTTCTGAAATTAGGGCTGCGCGGGAGGAGCTTCGACATGCCGGAGACATTGTGGCTGGAAGCCCCTATGTGTTGCGGATGAAGTTTGGAGACCCCAAGTATGCTCCTATGGATCAGCTTTGGAGCGCCACAGACGTGTATGCAGATCTGGCAAAAAGTGCGGCTGATGCAACCAAGTTCTTCAAGGATCAAAAAGATAATGGAATAGAAAGGCT
Source organism: Triticum aestivum (assembly GCF_018294505.1). NCBI lineage: Eukaryota > Viridiplantae > Streptophyta > Magnoliopsida > Poales > Poaceae > Triticum > Triticum aestivum. The sequence continues at coordinate 494,666,716 of NC_057807.1, read as the reverse complement.
GTTCTGGTCGCAATTCAATGCTCCGACGCGCCTGCTACCATTGAGTGAGAGAATGGCCGCTATGGCCGAGCTCCATAGGTTATCTGGTCTTGCAATGAGGTCTATAATAGACCATCTATGGCCGAAGGGACCAAGGCCGGGCAGTTATTTTGGTGTAGTGCAACAATTCCTTGGCGCCGTATCGCGAATCGATGCCATGAAGAGGTCGGCGTGCATAGAGGGAGTGCGGATGGCTCTTGCCCATGTTAAAACATACTGGGTGGATATGGAGGCTACCAGCATTGCAACCCGGAGTCCAGCAGGAAGCCCGAACCCAGCCGAGCACTATTTTGAGCAGGTCATGGAAGGTGCCCGTATAATAGAGGCTCAATGCTCGAAGAATGTCATGTTTGAGTGACAAGTTATTCAATTGTAAAAACAATTCTATTTTACTTATAAAGGCTGTGTTTATAATTTTGCTCGAAAGTATTATAGTGCCTCCTGTGCGGCCATTTATGTATGTATATAACCTGAAAGTTAGCAGTCGTTGGCTTCAGCCCCCACACATGTAATGCGGGGGTGTTCGCGAAAATGTGCGTAATCACACTTGATCCAACGTCTTGGTCCATTAAGGAGGTGATCGCAGGTAGAACTAGGCAACCGGACTATATAGCTTTAACACTTTCACTTAGCAAGAGGAGTTTGACGGTGGGGCTACTATATAGCCCTGGTACCCTCGCGTTCATCCGAATATGGTGCACGTACGTACCTGACCAGGAAACGGTCCTTCATTAATGCGGAGGAGTCCCGAAGATTCCGATAAGTCATTGAGTGGTTGACCAGTCTCTCGCTGTATCATGGCAGTCAGTTTTCGGCTTTCTCTACTGAGGTGCTCGTCCGGAATAACCAGGGCACAATCGCAGTAGTTCTCCTTTGGCCACCTTAGCCGATAGAACGGAACGTAAGGCAGCAAACCCAGGAGCCGGGCAAACCCAACATTTGACCAAAGACATGATTCAGAGCTGATGCATATAAGGCCAAACTCGCGACGCCGAACACTCCCGAAGGTATTCGAACTTTGTAACATATACTGGGTTGAGCAACGCCCTCGATCATGAACCCTGTATTTCCAGGTACGTGCATTGACCTGTCATGGTGAAATGCCTATAACGCCAGTATCCCTTGTGGGTGTATTGAATACCCATGGGATGTCAAGCAACAAGAGACAGTAAAGAAGGTTTACACAGGGGCTTAATCTAAAGAGAAACCTTTGAGTGGGGCCCTGCTGCGCGTCTGCGCCTTTGTCGCCGTTGTGCCGTTTCATGGAAGGGTGTCGCACGAATAGTGTCTGAAGAAACGAAAACTCATGTAAAAGAGCAAGCGTGCGAAAAGTTGGTTATTCTCAATGGATTTTAGAAATGTGAGATTTTGGCATATTAATAAGGTCAAGCCGAATTGTGGGCCTTATTACATGTTTGCAGCCCCTGGTACCATCGATGGGGGTATATGTATATCACCTAGCTCAGGTTTATCTGGGCTATTACCGACGGTGGTGCACCGGACTCGTCTAACCGTGTCCATGGTCTTAACGACCGATCATGCGTTCTGGTGGGAGAGGCCGCTTAAAGTCCGGCTGCACGAGCCATCGCATACTCCTCCGCACGTAAGGAACACTCTGTTTTTCCGCTAACAATGATGACACCACGTGGACCGGTCATCTTGAGTTGAAGGTAGGCATAGTGCGGTACTGCGTTGAAGCGAGCGAAGGCCGTTCTTCCGAGTAATGCATGATAACTGCTGCTGAAGGAAGCGATGTCGAAGAGTAATTCTTCGCTTCTGAAGTTGTCGGGAGAACTGAATGTCACCTCTAATACGAGGGAGCCCCTGCAGCGGGCCTCAATGCCTGGTATCACTCCATTAAAGGTGGTGTTACTTTGGCTGATTCTGGATAGGTCTATCCCCATCTTGCGGACGGTGTCCTGATATATCAGATTAAGACTACTGCCGCCGTCCATGAGGACTCGAGTGAGATGGTATCCATCGATTATTGGGTCGAGCACCAATGCAGCCGATCCTCCGTGCCAGATACTAATCGGGTGGTCCCTGTGATTGAAGGTGATCGGGCCGGCCGACCAGGGGTTGAATTTGGGGGCAACGGGCTCTACAGCGTGTACGTCTCTGAGCGCGCGTTTGCACCTTCTCTTTGGTATGTGAGTCACGTAGATCATGTTTACTGTTTTGACTTCTGGTGGGAATTTTTTCTGTCCCCCAGTGTTCGCCTGGCGAGGCTCATCCTCGTCTTCACTTGGTGTTTCCCTTTCCTTGTGTTCGGCGTTTAACTTGCCGGCCTGCTTGAAGACCCAACATTCTCTGTGAGTGTGATCCGCAGGTTTTTCGGGGGTGCCATGAATTTGGCACAATCTGTCCAGGACTTTATTCAGGCCGGACGGTCCCTCTTTGCTGCCTTTAAATGGCTTCTTTCTTTGACCGGGTCGAGTGCCCCTGAATCCGGCGTTGACCACCGTGTTGTCCGGACTTTCTTCATTGTTCCGACGCTTGTTCTTGTTGCGCCGTTGCTTCCCGTTCCCATCCCTAATTTCGGATGTGCCTGGGTCACTGGTGCCTCTACGGGTGAACCAGCTATCCTCGCCCGCACAAAAGTGGGTCATAAGGCTTGTTAAGGCCGCCATTGTCCTCATCTTTTCTTGGCCGAGGTGTTTGGCCAGCCACTCGTCCCGCATACTGTGCTTGAAGGCCGCTAGGGCTTCGGCATCCAGACAGTCAACAATTTGATTCTTCTTAGTGACAAATCTGTTCCAAAGCTTGCGGGCTGACTCTCCGGGCTGTTGTATTATGTGACTTAAATCGTCTGCGTCTGGAGGTCGGACATAGGTCCCTTGAAACTTGGCCCTAAAAGCGTCCTCAAGTTCCTTCCAACTTCCGATCGAATTTTCGGGGAGGCTTTTCAACCAGTGCCGAGCTGGCCCTTTCAACTTGAGGGGAAGGTATTTGATGGCGTGGAGGTCATCCCCACGAGCCATGTGGATATGAAGGATAAAATCCTCAATCCAGACCCCAGGGTCTGTCGTTCCGTCGTATGCCTCTATGTTCACGGGTTTGAATCCCTGTGGAAATTTTTGATCCAGCAGCTCGTCGGTGAAGCACAGAGGGTGCACAACCCCTCTGTATCTAGACATGTCATGGCATGCTGTCGACTGTTGTTGCGTCCGGTGTTGATTCCGAACTGGTATTCGATTAGTGTGATCGTTTTGGTGACCATAATCTCGTATCGGAGCATGTCCTCTGGATCCGTAGATGGACCTGGTCGCGCCGGACTTTTTGTCCAGGAGCTCACGTAAATCGTGTGCGGCGTCAGTGGCTGCTCTATCACGGCCATGAAGTGGTTGGTCCGTCCGATTGGCCATATTGTTCTTCGGCGGAATGGGCTCTACAGCCTCATCATTGAATTCGGGCAGCAACTTGCATTTTGGGTAGCTCTTTGTGTGGCGATCGTCGCCATATTTTTCTTCAGTGTCCAACACCTTATTCCATCTGCGGCTGAGCATATCCTACGCGGCCTTAAGCTTTTGCTTCTACTTCTTTAGGCTCCTCGCAGTGGCCATAAGCCTTCTGCGGAGGTTATCTTGTTTCAAACGTTTTTCTGGGATGATGAATGCATCGTCGACCGGACTGTCCTCCTCTTCGGAGGCAGGTTGATGATTTCGGCCCTTGGGATCGCTGAGATCGGGCGTCTGTTCCGGGTTGTTTCAAGCATGGCCTGTCTCATCCTGCTCCATCGCTGGGTCCGTATTGTTGCACTTGGAGTCGACCGGAGTGTTGATTTTTCTTGCGATGTTATCGCTATTTTTACTATGACTGGACTTAGAGCGGCGTCTGCGCTGTCGTTTTGGCTTTTGCCCGGGGGTTTATCCTCCGTTGTGTACTTTTTGTCGCCATTGTCCTCCTTAGGTGTGTCCACCATGTATATGTCATATGATGAGGTGGCGGTCCAGCGCCCCGTGGGCGGTGGTTCCAGACCGTCCCCTGCCTTGATGTCCATACCGTTGATGTTGTTGGAGTCGAAGTCAAGCATGTCTATTAGGTCATCGACAGTGGCTATGAAGTGGGTGGTGGGTGGGTTGCGATTTTCTTTGTCGTCCACTTCCCACTTGAGCGGGACATAGTTCGGCCAAGAGTCTCCTGACAAAGAGAGAGACCTTAACGAATTTAGCACGTCACCGAAGGGCGAGTGCTGAAAAATATCCGCAGCAGTGAACTCCAAGATTGGAGCCCAATCAGATTCGATGGGCATGGATGCACGCGGTCCGGAACCTACGGGCAGAGACAAGTCCGGGGGTCTGGTGACACAGATTTCCTTAGAGGTGGAGTCTGTGTTCGGATCTAACACTGATGGGTATACGGCCTCCGAGGCAGGGGTCTATCCACCCATCTTCGGCCGATGGGATCTGCCCCAGATTTAGGTCCGGAGCTGCTGCAGGTGCGATATCCCGAACACTATCCGACAGCAGATCTAAGTCGTGCTCGTCGCGACCGTTCGGCGCTCCTGGCGTAGGCTCGAATCCGTCAAAGATCAAGTCTCCGCAGATGTTGATCGTGTAATAAGTTTCCGAACCTAACCTGATGGCTAGGGGCGTAGCTGTCGATATGCTCCAAATGGCCAAGCGAATTGGCCCGCAGTGCGAAGCCGCCGAACACGAAGATCTGTCTGGGGAGAAAAGTCTCACCCTGGACCGCGTCGTTGTTGAAGATTGAAGGAGCCATCAAGCCTTACAGCGATGACACAAAGGAACTCTCAATGAAAGCACCAATGTCGATGTCAAAACCGGCGGATCTCGGGTAGGGGGTCCCGAACTGTGCATCTAAGGCTAATGGTAACAGGAGGCAGGGGACACGATGTTTACCCAGTTTCAGGCCCTCTCGATGGAGGTAATACCCTACTTCCTGCTTGATTGATCTTGATGATATGAGTATTACAAGAGTTGATCTACCACGAGATCGTAGAGGCCTAACCCTAGAAGCTAGCCTATGATTATGATCGATCTTGTCCTACAGGCTAAACCCTCCGGTTTATATAGACACCTGAGGGGGTTAGGGTTAGACAGAGTCGGTTACAGAGAAGGAGATCTAATATCCGAATCACCAATCTTGCCTTCCACGCAAAGGAGAGTCCCATCCGGACACGGGACGAAGTCCTCAATCTTGTATCTTCATAGTCCAATAGTCCGGCCAAAGTATATAGTCCGGATGTCCGGATACACCCTAATCTAGGACTCCCTTAGTGGGTGAGGCATAACAAGAGAGTTCTTCTTGAATAAATGACTCCTGGTTACTTACGTGTGAGGCGGGAAGAAGACCGGGATAGTCGGCGATGATAGCCACTTCTGTGCCGTCATGGCTCGCTTGGTAAAACACCCCGTCCTCGAGCTCCACAAATATATCCGGAACCTCTTTGAATCCGGGGTCAAGGTCCCGGTTATGGTCCTCTGGCTGTGGAGCAGGGCTCTTGAGCTCCTTGGTGATATTTCACCATTCCTGTTACAAATGGACGGATTAATGTCCATGGGAAGCAACTTTGGGAGCAGAATGAGAAGGGTAGTGGAATTAGAACTTACCCAGCTAGGAGGATTGTACATGGAAAATCCATACCGATGCTTAATACGAGCAAATTCCTCTTTCTCCCCCTTGTATAATTCGGCCAATATTTTGGTCAGAGCGGCGGAAGTGTCCGGGCCCTTCCAACCGCAGCGGGAGGCGTCATCTTCCCCATTGTAGTGCCACATGGGAAACCTTCTATATTGAAGTGGCTGAACCCCTTGCTCTATGGAAGTCGCCATTACCTAGACTATAGATAGACCATACCGAGCGAGCGTCCTTATCTTGCTCATCAATTGACGGACTTCCGCACTATCTTCCCCCTTGAGGCTTCGAGGGCGCCAGTTGTGACGCTTCTTCAATGGAGCTCTTGAAAATTCAGGAACACCCAGTCTGACTGGGTCGGGAAGAGCGATGTCCTCGATATAAAACCATTCAAAAGGACACTCTTCGGATGCCTTCTTTGGCGTGCCGGACAGGTATCCGGTCTCGGCAACGCGCCACACTTCGTCTCCGCCTACTTCAAATATTGATCCCTCCTGGTTACGGCGGACGAGGCAGAACATTTTCCTCCACAATTCAAAGTGGGCTTCACAGCCCAGGAACAGCTCGCAGAGGGCGACATAACCCGCAATATGCAGGATGGAGGCAGGAGTAAAACCGTGTAGTTGGAGGCCATAGTACTCCAGGAGGCCTCGAAGGAAGGGATGGATGGGAAATCCCACGCCTCTCCATAAATAGGGAACGAAGCACACCCGCTCCCCCTGGATGGATTGGGAAAATTCTCCTCTTGAGCCCCGTCATTAAAAGGAATCAATCCTGGTCGAACGGGAGCCAGATCTGCGGGGGGAAGAAATCTTTGTGTCCGCAGCTTCTCTAGCTGACTATGGGATATAGAGCACCTCTCCCAATTGCCTTTTTCGGGGCCTTGGGGACGGGAGGAGGAACTGGGAACACCGGCCATGGTGGAATGGCTTCTCCCAGTGAGCTCCAAGGATCTTTCACTTGGTGTGGAATGGATCTAGAAATCCCAATCTCTTTTATAGATGCCTTTCTTACATGAACAGGGTGGTATGTGCAAAAGTGTCCCGGCCTCTCGCATTTGCTCGACGCGTGTAAGCTGAAGGTACGATGGCGCGGAAGCCGATGGGCGCATCGTTAAATGGAAAGCCGAATACTGCTCTTTTAAATAGGTACTTTGAAGAAATTGGAGGAGGAACCCGCCTTGCAATGCCGAAGACAATCTGCGCGCCGGACACCTCGTCATTGAAGCCTGGTTCAGGGGCTACTGAGGGAGTCCCGGATTAAGGGGTCCTCGGACAGCCAGACTATTGATGTGGGCCGGACTGTTGGGCTATGAAGATACAAGACTAAAGACTCTTTTCCGTGTTCGGATGGGACTCTCCTTGGCATGGAAGGCAAGCTTGGTGACCGAATATGTAGATTATTTCTCCGTAACCTGCTTTGTACAACCCTAGTCCCCTCCGGTGCCTATATAAACTGGAGGGCTTAGTCCGTAGAGGCATAGACATACTCAATCATAATCCTCATAGGCTAGACTTCTAGGGTTTAGCCATTATGATCTTGTGGTAGATCAACTCTTGTAATACTCATATCATCAAGATCAATATAGCAGGAAGTAGGGTATTACCTCGATAGAGAGGGCCCGAACCTGGGTAAACATCGTGTCCCCCGCCTCCTGTTACCATCATCCTTAGACACACAGCTTGGGACCCCCTACCCGAGATCCGCCGGTTTTGACACCGACATCAGCACCTGTTCGAGGAGTCCTTTGCACTGGGATTGGAGCGGGAGCGTCGTGAGAAGGAGAAGAACGAGTGCAAGAAGCGTGAGGAAGAGAGGGCAAGCAAAGAGAAGGAGGCTCATCAAGAAGAGAGGGCAAGAAAACTTGCAAGGGCTCGCGATGCATAAGAAGAGGACGAGGCACATGACAACAAGGGGAAGTGGCCCCGTACTAGTCAGTAGACAAATGGAAAAGGCACCGACATCGATGATGGACTTTCAAGACTTTGTGCATGATGAACTTGTCATTCGAGACCTTGCGTGGTCATGAACTATTTATGTCATTCGAGACATCGTGTGTGATGAACTTGTAATTTGAGACTATTTGAGATTATGTGTGAACTATGTTTGTCATTTGAGACAAGTATGCTTTGTTCATATTTTTGGTTGATTTCCAATGTTTAACAGTGTGTGCAACAAGTTGCTAAGCAAAAACATTAACAAGTTGCTATGATGCACACCCGGACACCATAGACCCTGGCGTCTGGCAATAGAAGCCACGTCAACCAGACGCCAGGAACTCTAGCGTCTGGGTCCAATCCAGAGAGCAATTTTAGATTTGGCATTTGTGCACACCTAGACGCCACGGTCCTTGGCATCTGGCAATAGAAGCCACGTCAACCAGATGCCAGTAACCCTAGCGTCTGGGTCCTATCCAGAGAGCAATTTTAGATTTGGCATTTGTGCACACCCAGACGCCACGGCCCTTGGCGTCTGGCAATAGAAGCCACATCAACCAGATGCCAGGAACCTTGGCGTCTTGGTCCTATCCAGAGAGCAATTTTGGATTTGGCAATTGTGCACACCCAGACACCACAGTCCCTAGCGTCTGGCTCGTTTGGTCATGCAGGAGACCAGACACAGGTCTGATGCCTTGCACCAAACCAGACGCCACGGTCCCTGGCGTTTGGCCATAGAAGCCACATCAACCAGACGCCGTGAACCCTGGCGTTTGGACTGTGTGGATAAGATGCATTGGGCCCACCTCTATCCTATCCATCTCATTTCATTCTTCTCCACACACACACTCATGAGCTGCTGCCCCCCTCACTCCCTCTCCAGCACCCTAACCCCCCTCAAATCTCTCACGAATCGGTCCCGTTTCATCATTGGATCTTTGGGATTTCGAAACGAGAAGGTAAATTAACTCCACCCCCATTTTTTGGTTGGTTTAATGTATCATAGTTTTGTGCAAACCCTAGTTTTCTTAGTTTTGTGCAAACACTAGTTTCTTTTTCCTAGTGTTTATGCTCAAGGGGTAGGTTAGGTACTCAGTGCGATTTGTGTGTTGTAGATGGCTAAGGGTACTCAGCGGGTGCTTAGCCCTACTGTTCATGTTCAAGGCTTTCCTTCAAGCGTTGTGCAAGTTAGTGAAGTGGACCTCACTTTTGATTGGTTGACTAAATTCATGTTGAAGCAAGGGTTGAAGGAAGACGATTTTGTGTACTACGTCAGCAAGAAGCAGTCAGATGGCCCTGGTGAAAGGAATTTGATTGATATAACTGATGATGATACAATTCATGAAATGCTCGAAGAATGGGAATGGAAAAGGGTTGTTGAATTGCATTGCTATAGGAAACCGAGTTATATGTGATGTTTATGTCGTTTGAACTATCATGGACCACCGTGGTCATGAACTATTTGTGTCATTTGAGACTATGTAATGCTTATGTGTATGTGGTTTGAACTATCGTGGTCATGAACTAGTTGTGTCATTTGAGACTATGTAAGGTTTATGTCATTTGAACTAGTTGTGTCATTCGAACTAGTTGCATTTATCGACAAAAATGTGCAATGGACATGAAAATACTACTCTATCATGGACATGAAAACACTACACTAGCATACACTTTGAAAATGCTACTCTGGTGCACACCCAGACGCTGGGGTCCTTGGCGTCTGGCTCCCCTGTTTTGCCCTGTTTCTGGTTCCTATCGACCCCCAGATGCCAGAGACCATGGTGTCTGGTCGCCTGACTTGCAACTAGACGCCAAGGACCGTGGCGTCTGGTCCCCTATGCATATAAATGACTTAAAGTCTCCTCCTTTTGACAGATTTCATCAACATTTCACAACAATCAACAAATTCATAGACATCACAGGAATCAACATTTCACATAAATCACATGACTGAGTACTACTTTTAACCGACAAATTCATGTCATACATTCATAAAAAATTCACGAATTCATGGCAACTTAATTCAAACGGCAACAAGTTCATGGAAAGAAATGATAACAAGTTCATGGAAATAAACTACACGAAGTCAAGGTTTGACAACCTACACCAAGTTCATTGAAACAAACTACACTAAGCTCACTTCTTCCTTCCTCTCTTTACGATAGTTGCAAGTGTAGGCTCCTCCTCTTCACTAGCCTCCTCCTCTTCATTGTATGCCTCCTCCTCCGCATCAACGTTGGACTTATATCTTTGCATTCCTACTGGCATAAGCTGATGAGGATACTCCGGACTATGGAATTGTCTGTTCCATGTCTTTTTTCTACCTTTCTTGGCTGGTGTCTTTGCTATGGCTTTGCCTTTCCTAGAGCGAGCATTGCCTTGTGTCGGTTGTGTAACCTGTGATGGTTGTGGAGCATCAACATCATACTCATGCTCTTCATGGACCTCCTCCTCTATGTTCTCTTGATGTGATGGCTCCTCTTGATGTGTTGGCTCCTCTTCATGGACCTCCTCCTCTATGTTCTCTTGATGTGTTGGCTCCTCTTCATGGACCTCCTCCTCTATGTCCTCTTCATTGCGGAGATAACGACGTCTATTAGCTCTGGCGGCACGGCTACCAGGTGCAAACACGTCACTGGACTGAGCACCATGGCAATAAAGCATAGCTGCCATCTTATGGAACCGCTTCTTGAACTTCTGCGACAACACAAAATATGCTGTGATATGAGATGCAAATAACTTAATCCGCAAAGAGAAGCTTTTATAATATATTGCTCACACCTCCATCGTGCTCCTAAGAGTCCTCTCAGATAATCCACCACCATGTGAATGACTCAGTGCTACATTGGCATCATTGACACACAGAAGCAACTCTCTGCTCTACAATTCATGAACACACCAAACTTATGTATTTGAAAGAAGACAATATAGTGCAAGTATGTTAGAATAGGTTCATTAGACTACCATTTTGTCATGCATCGGTGCATAGTCAACGTGAGCCCCTCTGGTATCTCTCACCGCCGTGTTGAAGGTACGATAACCTTCTGTAGTCTCCGGGTCTTCAGACACCAACTCCGACCACTCCTCATGAGTCCAACCGGGCTTTAGCTTTAACCGGTAACGATGTGCATACCTCACTCGATACTTCTGATATGCTGACTGATTGTGAGGTCTATTCTCTGATTCCACTAACGTGTCTCTTTGATTCCAAATTTGTATCCACGTACGGTGTTTGTTTGCCCAATCCAATATATCCTGATTGTTCCTTCGATCGAACCTACAAATGATGCACAGTACAAAGCATTAGCAAACATAGACTTATTCAATGCTCTACTACATACTCAAAGACATGCTTGCTCACCGATGTAAAGATAAAATTTCCTCCTTGCTCTCCTCAATTGGAATACCTTGTCTTCTTCCAAATTGTCTTGCCACACGGTCTACGAAGTGCCACTCGACTGTGAAGAAGCATATCATGGGGCACCTCGCCCGCCAAAGATGGCGATCACGCGTGCACGTCTCGTTAAGAGAGAAGCCACAATCATCCACGTAAGGCAACCAATGGACCTGCAAAACAAAGAGATACATTGTTAGATACAAATTTCATTCTTGACTAAATTTTGTCTCATTGAACTTCTCAATACCTGCTCAGCAGTCAAGGTGTCCAACTCGTTCATATAGCACTTGTATCGCACATGCGAGCTTCCTGTGTACACGGTCACCTGTTCCCAATAGTACGCAAGCATAGGGCGCCGATATGGATCAACATCATGCGCCCCGTCATGATTACCCCGTGGGTTTGGGTGTTCGGGGTTCTTGAAATCGGGCCGTCCAACCGGGATCCACTCCCACATCCACTCGGATAGGCCCCAAACAAACCCAGCCAATGAGGATGTATCTCCCTTCCTGCGACACGCCATGTCAAGTGATACGTCTCCAACGTATCTATAATTTATGAAGTATTCATGCTATTATATTATCTGTTTTGGATGTTTAATGGGCTTTATTATACACTTTTATATTAGTTTTGGGACTAACCTATTAACCGGAGGCCTAGTTCAAGTTGCTGTTTTTTTTGCCTATTTCAGTGTGTCGCAGAAAAGGAATATCAAACGCAGTCCAAACGGAATGAAACCTTCGGGAGAATCATTTTTGGAACAAACGCAACCCAGGAGACTTGGGGTGGACGTCAGGGAAGCAACAAGGTGGCCACAAGGGTCTAGGGCGTGCCCTACCCCCTGGGTGCGCTCCCACCCTCGCGGGCCCCTCGTGGCTCCCCTTGCTAACTTCCTTCGCCTATATATATATATATCCATATACCCTGGAAACATCGAGGAACACAATAGATCGGGAGTTCCACCGCCGCAAGCCTCTGTAGCCACCAAAAACCAATCGGGACCCTGTTCCGGCACCCTACCGGAGGGGGGATCCCTCACCGGTGGCCATCTTCATCATCCCGGTACTCTCCATTACAAGGAGGGAGTAGTTCACCCTCGGGGCTGAGGGTATGTACCAGTAGCTATGTGTTTGATCTCTCTCTCTCTCTCTCTCGTGTTCTTGATTTGGCACGATCTTGATGTATCGCAAGCTTTGCTATTATAGTTGGATCTTATGATGTTTCTCCCCCTCTACTCTCTTGTAATGGATTGAGTTTTCCCTTTGAAGTTATCTTATCGGATTGAGTCTTTAAGGATTTGAGAACACTTGATGTATGTCTTGCATGTGCTTATCTGTGGTGACAATGGGATATTCACGTGATCTACTTGATGTATGTTTTGGTGATCAACTTGCGGTTCCGTGACCTCATGAACTTATGCATAGGGGTTGGCACACGTTTTTGTCTTGACTCTCTGGTAGAAACTTTGGGGCACTCTTTGAAGTACTTTGTATTGGTTTGAATAGATGAATCTGAGATTGTGTGATGCATATCATATAATCATACCCACGGATACTTGAGGTGACATTGGAGTATCTAGGTGACATTAGGGTTTTGGTTGATTTGTGTCTTAAGGTGTTATTCTAGTACGAACTCTATGGTAGATCGAACGGAAAGAATAGTTTCATGTTATTTCACTACGGACTCTTGAATAAATCGGTCAAAAAGGATAACTTTGAGGTGGTTTTGTACCCTACAATAATCTCTTCGTTTGTTCTCCGCTATTAGTGACTTTGGAGTGACTCTTTGTTGCATGTTGAGGGATAGTTATATGATCCAATTATGTTATTATTGTTGAGAGAACTTGGACTAGTGAAATTATGAACCTTAGGCCTTCTTTCCTAGCATTGCAATATCGTTTGTGCTCACTTTTATCATTAGTTACCTTGCTGTTTTTATATTTTCAGATTACAAATACCTATATCTACCATCCATATTGCACTTGTATCACCATATCTTCGCCGAACTACTGCACCTATACAATTTACCATTGTATTGGGTGTGTTGAGGACACAAAAGACTCTTTGTTATTTGGTTGCAGGGTTGTTTGAGAGAGACCATCTTTATCCTACGCCTCCCACGGATTGATAAACCTTAGGTCATCCACTTGAGGGAAATTTTCTACTGTCCTACAAACCTCTGCACTTGGAGGCCAACAACGTGTACAAGAAGAAGATTGTGTAGTAGACATCAAGCTCTTTTCCGGCGCCGTTGCCGGGGAGGTGAGTGCTTGAAGGTATATCTTTAGATCTTGCAATCGAATCTTTTTGTTTCTTGTTTTATCACTAGTTTAGTTTATAAAAAAAACTACAAAAAATGGAATTGAGTTTGCCTCATATGCTTCATCTTTTTAATATATTTCGTGAGAATGATGGAAAGGAAAATTGTGCTCAAGTGCTAGAAGAAGAAGTCTATAAAATGTTTGGCACTAAATCTTTGAATGATGAGCATGATTGCAATGTTGTTAGTATGAACTCTTTAAATATTCATAGTACTAATGATGATTGCACTAGTCATGATGAAAATGTCTCTTATAAGCATGTCAACTTTTGTGGAGTGCATAGATTTTGCATGTACACATCAAATAGGGAAGATAGATTTTGCAAGAGGCATAAGTATTTAGAAACTAAATGGTTGCAAGAAAGGCTAGATGCTTGTGCTGAAAATTTAAAATTTCTTTGTTATCCCTGTGAACTTTGCAATGAACGCGATCATTTAAATCCCCAATGCAAATTGTTTCCTGATTGTATCTTGTGCAAAAGTTGTGATGACTTGATTTCCCTTGCACATCATAATGAACTTAGTTTGCTTTTGGGGTATGAAGAAATAAAACGTATAACTAAAGATATGCCGGAATTTGTCCTTGATAAAGTTCTTGATTTTGATCTAGGAGAAATTTTTATGTATTATGCGGTGAATTGCATTCAAAATCCTTATATTGCCAATCTATCTATCTATTATATAATTAAAATAGAAGTCAAACGATCCATCACGTTTATCCACATATGCTAATATTATTTGCACCGTTAGATCAGAATAATAACGGCTAAAATTTAAAGTTCTTATGTAGCATGTTAATGATGTATATACCGTCGCATTGAACCGTCACGTGTATATATGTGCATGTATAACAGAACTTTATATGGAATCATAAACAGAACCATGCAGCGGTCATAATTAATAAATAAAAAATAGATGCAGATATATCTATCACGTGCCTACATAGAAGGAGCATAGAACTATACGTTTGCATGCACGTAAAAAATCCACAAAGGGACACACACTTTCAATCGGACACGGCGACGGCCCAACCGACCAAGCGGCCGGTAATTATGCTGATGTATATAAAAAAGGCTGGACACTTAGAAAATAGATGTTGGACAAGCGTTGGTACAGATCCAATCCAATAAAAACACAATAGATTAATCGTATTCTAGCTGGACACTAATTGATAGAGATTTCACGCTGATGACTGGGAAGACAAAAAAAATATAGTCCGAAATCGTGTAGCAGTCTTGGGCGTCATTACGCTGGACCGGTACAGATTCCAAAGAAACCATCCAGCCCATAAAAAATACCACGCGGATTCAAATTGAAAAGCGAGCATGCTGGCGTCTACTACTAAATACTACTCCCTCCGTTCCTAAATGTAAGTCTTTTTAGAGATTTCACTACAAACTACATACGGATGTATATGGACATATTTTAGAGTGTAGATTCACTCATTTTGATCCGTATCTAGTCCATAGTGAAATCTCTAAAAAGACTTATATTTAGGAACGGAGGGAGTAGAAATTAACTCAACATGACACTAAAAAAACACTCAACACATGCATGCGTATTAAGGATCAATGGAAGCCAATTGATAGATTAGTAGTTTCATTTCATTTTAAAGCTTGGAGTCAAACATCAGAATTATATTAATTGGCACAAAAAGCTGATCAGTGCACATCTATAGAATTTAATAGAGAAATATATACACTCTTGCACTTTATTTGACGTTTATTTTGACTATCTATAAGACCGTAAATATATGAAATGTATATACTACAAAATACACAGGGTACGCTATTCGTCACCAACATATATTTATGGGTTATGAATATAATTTTAGATTTATGACATATATAGTACATGCTATTATTCATTCATGTATTTCTAGACATATTTTTTAAAAATTATAATATTTAATGCTAAATTACACATATATGTGGTGCACAACTACATGCACACATGAAATTTCTTGCAAAATTCTAAAATTGATATATCATTACTGTTTTTAGTTTTGAAAATTCTTGGCCCGTCTATAGACAGGTCTCCAACTTTGTCTCTTTCAGTTATTTCAAATTTTCTAAAACATCTAAATATGATTATACGATTAAACCTATAACATTTTTTATGTGAAAACTATCATAAGCGCTAACAAAAGTTATTGCCTCCAGTAGAATTAATTTAACATAACGTGAACTCATCATAGGCGTTATCAAAGATAGTATTGCCTCAGACAGTATTTTACATTCTTTTTCTTCTATATGGGCTGGACCATATTGTGGACCAAGCAAAAGTTGAAGTCTGGACACAAAATGCATATGTGTTTTTTTAAGCTCCACTACAAAACGTATTTGTGCATGCTAATTACTATTTATGATGTTATGCTGACATAAAAAAGGCAACAAGTATCATTTCCCCCTCATTAGCTACATGCATAGAGGTTTATTTGGCACACAATTTAGCGTTACGAACATGTATTGGAAGGAGAGATAAGAAAAACAGGGTTGTGCAATAAAAAATAATAGGTGAAGATATTTGAATTATTAGTAACATTGTAAAAGCATCACTATGTAGATCTGTTTTCGACGCAAAACTTCTTCGAACATTCTTCGTCAAAAGTTTATGTAGGAAATTGTGTGCTTTTACATGGCGAATCATGAATCCTCGGTGCAATTGATGGCATGTTGTGACGTACAGAGGCTCTTACTAAGAACCTAATATACTTGACTGGTGGTTTCTATCAAAATCCACTTATGATTTCATTAGATGGACATTTAACTACAACATTAATTCACATTCAAAAATAATATAGCTGCAAGCTAAATGAAACAATAGTCAAGCATGCCTGAAATTGATAGCAAATTATAAATAATGTGAACGCATAGAAAATGTAAATCTAGCCGCGCAAATGCGTGTGACACACCACTAGTTACATAAATAAAAGAAAGCAAATAGAAGATGAAGAGAATACTAATGAAAGGGAAGAGACTTCCCAATATCCTCCTATTATTTCTTATGATGAATCAGGTAACGAGGAGGAGCTTTCTATTCAACCAATCTCATTAATAAGGAGCTCAAAAAAGAGGGTTAAACCCACACATGATGTGAAGAAGAAAATGAAAAGACGGAAAAGCAAAGGTAGAAAGGTATCCCTCCCAAATGATGTTGCTCCTATTACTCATTGTGATGATGATAATTGCTATACTATTGGTGCTATCCATACTATCAATGATGAGAGTGATTATGCTTATGATATGAAAAGGCCCAAGCTTGGGGATGCTATGTTTAATGAAGATGATATTTTTAGCCTCCCAAGTTTTCATGTGCAAATTTATTATGATGATAGCATGCCTCCTATTTATGATGGTTATATTGATGAAAGTGGGTTTGCAAGAGTGTCAACTTTAGGAAGTAATGATCCCACTATTTTGGAGGGTGTCGAGTCTTATAATATTTATGAAACTGGATTTGGGGAGGTCATGACTTTATTTAGTGATGAATCCACTATCTTGGAAGAGATTTCAATTGATTATGATGAGAACAAAGTTGCTACTTATGATGATTATTGTGATGAAACTTATGCTATAAAAAGTAGTGTTGATTATATTTATAAAACTTGTCATGATTATGATTACCCTTTTTCTGAACATTACTCTTTTATTGTGGAAACAATTTATAGTATTCGAGTCTCTTATGATACTCCCACTATTCCGAATGAGAAGAATTTTGCTTATGTGGAGAGTAATAAAATTTCTATGCTTGTAGATCATGAAAATAATGCTTTATGTGATGGTTATATTGTTGAATTTATTCATGATGCTACTGAAAATTATTATGAGGGAGGAACAAATGCTTGTAGGAATTGCAATAATATCAAGTTTCCTCTATGTGTTTAAAATCTTTAAGCTATGCTTGTTTCGCCTTCCTATGCTAGTTGATTATTGTTCCCATAAGTTGTTTGCTCACAAAATACCTATGCATAGGAAGTGGGTTAGACTTAAATGTGCTAGTCATATTCTTCATGATTCTATCTTTATGTTTCAATTCTTATCTTTTATGTGAGCATCATTGAAATCATCATGCCTAGCTAGGGGCGTTAAACGATAGCGCTTGTTGGGAGGCAACCCAATTTTATTTTTGTTCTTTGCTTTTTGCTCCTGTTTAGTAATAAATAATTCATCTAGCCTCTGTTTAGATGTGGTTTTATTGTTTTAATTAGTGTTTGTGCCAAGTAGAACCTTTGGGAAGACTTGGGTGAAAGTTAATTGATCTTGCTGTAAAAAACAGAAACTTTGCGCTCACGAGATTAGCTGCCATTTTTTTACTGGAGAGTGATTTTAGGTTGATTATTTTTGCAGATGATTAGTAGACAAATTCCTCAGGTCAACAAATTTATTTCAGAATTTTGTGGAGTTACAGAAGTATTTGAATGATACAGATTACTACACACTGTTTTGTTTTTGATAGATTCTGTTTTCTATGTGTTGTTTGCTTATTTTGATGAATCTATGAGTTGTATCGGAGGGTATGAACCATAGAGAAGTTGTAATACAGTAGATATTACATCAATATGAATTTAGAATGAGTTCACAACAGTACCTAAGTGGTGGTTTTATTTTCTTATACTAACGAAGCTAATGAGATTTTCTGTTGAGTTTTGTGTTGTGAAGTTTTCAAGTTTTGGGTAAAGATTCGATGGACTATGGAATAAGGAGTGGCAAGAGCCTCAGCTTGGGGATGCCCAAGGCACCCCCAAGGTAATATTCAAGTACAACCAAGAGCCTAAGCTTGGGATGCCCCGGAAGGCATCCCCTCTTTGGTCTTCGTTCATTGGTAACTTTACTTGGAGCTATATTTTTATTCACCACATGATATGTGTTTTGCTTGGAGCGTCATTTTATTTTGTTAGGATTTTCTTTATGTTATTTATAATAATGTTTTGCATCTATATTTTCTATAAAAATTTCAAGGATAGCCTTTACCATGATTATTTTGCAAGTATACATGTTGCTGTTTCAAAACAGAAAGTTTACCACTGTTGCAAAAATTCCCTAGAAAAGTATGAGAATGATATAATATTGAAACTTTTTGCATATTGAGATGTGATAAATCTTATACAGTGTAGTATTTTTCTCATAATGTTTGGAGTTAGGGAAGTGTGATGAATCTTGCATTCTTTACAGACTATACTGTTTTGGCAGATTGCTGTTATGTTTGCATTGTTTGCATATGTTTGCTTGTTTAATGATTCTATTTGAGGATAGGAGTATTAAATATACAGATACATTTAGTATGAAATGTTGAATAATAATTTTAGTGATTTGTTACAGTAGAAAATGATAAGGTTTTTGCATTGGTTTATACTAACTTATCTCACGAGTTCTTGTTGAGTTTGGTGTGGATGAAGCTCTCGAGATTTAGGAAACCAAGATATAAAAGGAATTAAGGAGACACAAAAGCTCAATCTTGGGGATGCCCAAGGCACCCCAAAATAATATTTCTATAAATCTCAAGCATCCAAGCTTGGGGATGCCCCGGTAGGCATCCCACCTTTCTTCTTCAACAATTATCGGTTAGTATAGCTTGAGCCTAAGTTTTTGCTTCTTCACATGAGTTGTGCTATCCTTGCAATGCCATTTATTTTATTTTTCTTGCTGTTTGAATAAAGTACTTAAGATCTGAAATACTTAAATGAGAGGGAGAGAGTCCTCACATATCTAAATAATTGTTTGACTACTCTATGTTCTTCACTTATATCTTTTTGGAAGTAGTTTGTCATTTACTCGTGTGCTTCACTTGTATCTTATGAGTAAATGGTTGAATGATTTGAATATCATAAATCTGAAATTACATATGTTTCTTATGCTTATCCCATGGAGAGTAATGACTTCACATATAAGAAGTAGAGGTGGTAAATTTATTGAAGGTTAGCAAACATTGTATTGGTCACTTGAACAATTCATGAAATAATATTGAATGAAGAGAGATTTCACATATAAATATATTATCTTGGACATCTTTTGTAATTGTGAGAACTCATTAAAATATGACATGCTAAAAGGTTGATGTTGGACAAGGAAGACAACTTAATGGGTTATGTTTTGCTATATCTGAAACGATATATTGTCTTGGATCATCCAACATGTTGGGCTTGCCTTTCCCTCTCATGCTAGCCAAATTCTTTGCACCAAGTAGAAATACTACTTGTGCTTCCAAACATCCCTTAAAATGAGTTTTTCGATGAGAGTCCACCATACCTACCTATGGATTGAGTAAGATCCTTCAAGTAAGTTGTCATCGGTGCATGCAATAACTATTGCTCTCTAAATATGTATGATCTATTAGTGCGAAGAAAATAAGCTTTATACGAACTTGTGATGGGGAAGAAATAAAAGCGACGGACTGCATAATAAAGGTCTTTATCACAAGAGGCAATATAAAGTGACGTTCTTTTGCATTAAGATTTTGTGCATCCAACCATAAAAGCGCATGACAACCTCTGCTTCCCTATGCGAAGGGCCTGTCTTTTACTTTTATCTTCTACCCTTATACAAGAGTCATGATGATCCCCGCCTTTCCTTTTTACATTTTTTTCCTTTAGCAAGCACTTTGTGTTGGGGCGATCTGGATATATATATCCACTTGGATGTAGGCTTTCATAAATTATTATTGTTGACATTACCCTTGAGGTAAAAGGTTGGGAGGCGAAACTATAAGCCCCTATCTTTCTCTGTGTTCGATTAAAACTTTGAACCCATAAATATCACGTGAGTGTTAGCAATTGTGAAAGATTAAATGATAGTTGAGTATGTGGAGTTTGCTAAATAAAAGCTCTGACATAGACCCTTCCTGAAAATAAGATGAATTGCAATTGTTTGATGACTGGGAATATAGTTTGTTAGTTTCAACAAAGTTTATGATCTATACTTTAACATGTGAATAGCTTGTTACTTGATCATGAAAAGTTTTATGAGATGAGCTACTGTTATTACATATAATGATGCTAGAAAAGGTGACTAAAATTATCATTGATAAAACTTGTGCACCTGCTAGCATTTACACTTCATAAATTCTTTCTTTTATCATTTACCTACTCGAGGACGAGCAGGAATTAAGCTTGGGGATGCTGATACGTCTCCAACGTATCGATGATTTATGAAGTATTCATGCTATTATATTATCTGTTTTGGATGTTTAATGGGCTTTATTTTACACTTCTATATTATTTTTGGGACTGACCTATTAACCGAAGGCCCAGTCCAAGTTGCTGTTTTTTGCCTATTTCAGTGTTTCACAGAAAAGGAATATCAAACGGAGTCCAAACGGAATGAAACCTTCGGGAGAATCGTTTTTGGAACAAACGCAATCCAGAAGACTTGGAGTGGACGCTAGGGAAGCAACGAGGTGGCCACGAGGGTCCAGGGCGCGCCCCACCCCTTGGGCGCGCCTCTCACCCTCGTGGGCCCCTCGTGGCTCCCCTGACCGAGTTCCTTCGCCTATATATATCCATATACCCTGAAAACATCGAGGAGAACAATAGATTAGGAGTTCCGTCGCCGCAAGCCTGTGTAGCCACCAAAAACCAATCGGGACCCTGTTCCGGCACCCTACCGGAGGGGGGATCCCTCACCAGTGGCCATCTTCATCATCACGGCGCTCTCCATGACGAGGAGGGAGTAGTTCACCCTCGGGGCTGAGGGTATGTACCAGTAGCTATGTGTTTGATCTCTCTCTCTCTCTCTCACTCACTCATGTTCTTGATTTGGCACGATCTTCATGTATCGCGAGCTTTGCTATTATTGTTGGATCTTATGATGTTTCTCCCCCTCTAGTATCTTGTAATGGATTGAGTTTTCCCTTTGAAGTTATCTTATCGGATTGAGTCTTTAAGGATTTAAGAACACTTGATGTATGTCTTGCATGTGCTTATCTGTGGTGACAATGGGATATTCACGTGATCTACTTGATGTATGTTTTGGTGATCAACTTGCGGGTTCCGTGAACTCGTGAACTTATGAATAGGAGTTGGCACACGTTTTCGTCTTGACTCTCCGGTAGAAACTTTGGGGCACTCTTTGAAGTACTTTGTGTTGGTTTGAATAGATGAATCTAAGATTGTGTGATGCATATCGTATAATCATACCGACGGATACTTGAGGTGACATTGGAGTATCTAGGTGACATTAGGGTTTTGGTTGATTTGTGTCTTAAGGTGTTATTCTAGTACGAACTCTATTATAGATCAAACAGAAAGAATAGCTTCATGTTATTTTAGTACGGACTCTTGAATAGATCGATCAGAAAGGATAACTTTGAGGTGGTTTCGTACCCTACAATAATCTCTTCGTTTGTTCTCATCTATTAGTGACTTTGGAGTGACTCTTTGTTGCATGTTGAGGGATAGTTATATGATCTAGTTATGTTATTATTGTTGAGAGAACTTGCACTAGTGAAAGTATGAACCTTAGGCCTTGTTTCCTGGCATTGCAATATCGTTTGTGCTCACTTTTATCATTAGTTACCTTGCTGTTTTTATATTTCAGATTACAAATACCTATATCTACCATCCATATTGCACTTGTATCACCATCTCTTCGCCGAACTAGTGCATCTATACAATTTACCATTGTATTGGGTGTGTTTGGGACACAAGAGACTCTTTGTTATTTGGTTGTAGGGTTGTTTGAGAGAGACCATCTTCATCCTACGCCTCCCACGGATTAATAAACCTTAGGTCATCCACTTGAGGGAAATTTGCTACTGTCCTACAAACCTCTGTACTTGAAAACATCCAGGAGAAGTTGCTGTTTTTTGCCTATTTAAGTGTTTCGCAGAAAAGGAATATCAAACGGAGTCCAAACGGAATGAAACCGTTGAGAGAATCGTTTTTTTGGAACAAACGCAATCCAGGAGACTTAGAGTGGACGTCAGGGAAGCAACAAGGTGGCCACGAGGGTCCAGGGCGAGCCCTACCCCATGGGCGCGCCCCCACCCTCGTGGGCCTCTCGTGGCTCCCTTGGCCGACTTCCTTCGCCTATATATATCCATATACCCCCAAAACATTGAGGAGCACAATGGATCGGGAGTTCCGCTGCCGCAAGCCTCTGTAGCCACCAAAAACCAATGGGGACCCTGTTCCGGCACCCTGCCAGTGGGGGGATCCCTCACCAGTGGCCATATTCATCATTCCGGCGCTCTCCATGACGAGGAGGGAGTACGTCACCCTCGGGGTTGAGGGTATGTACCAGTAGCTATGTGTTTGATCTCTCTCTCTCTCTCTCGTGTTCTTGATTTGGCATGATCTTGATGTATCGCGAGCTTTGCTATTGTAGTTGGATCTTTTGATGTTTCTCCCCCTCTACTCTCTTGTAATAGATTGAGTTTTCCCTTTGAAGTTATCTTATTGGATTGAGTCTTTAAGGATTTGAGAACACTTGATGTATGTCTTGCATGTGCTTATCTGTGGCGACAATGGGATATTCACATGATCTACTTGATGTATGTTTTGGTGATCAACTTGCGGGTTCCGTGACCTCGTGAACTTATGCATAGGGGTTGGCACACGTTTTCGTCTTGACTCTCCGGTAGAAACTTTGGGGCACTCTTTGAAGTACTTTGTGTTGGTTTGAATAGATGAATCTGAGATTTTGTGATGCATATCGTATAATCATACCCACGGATAATTGAGGTGACATTAGGGTTTTGGTTGATTTGTGTCTTAAGGTGTTATTCTAGTACGAACTCTATGATAGATCGAATGGAAAGAATAGCTTCATGTTATTTTACTACGGACTCTTGAATAGATCGACCAGAAAGGATTACTTTGAGGTGGTTTCGTACCCTACAATAATCTCTTTGTTTGTTCTTCTCTATTAGTGACTTTGGAGTGACTCTTTGTTGCATGTTGAGGGATAGTTATATGATCCAGTTATGTTATTATTGTTGAGAGAACTTGCACTAGTGAAAGTATGAACCTTGGGCCTTGTTTCCTAGCATTGCAATATCGTTTGTGCTCACTTTTATCATTAGTTACCTTGCTGTTTTTATAATTTCAGATTACAAATACCTATATCTACCATCCATATTGCACTTGTATCACCATCTCTTCGCCGAACTAGTGCACCTATACAATTTACCATTGTATTGGGTGTGTTGGGGACACAAGAGACTCTTTGTTATTTGGTTGCAGGGTTATTTGAGAGAGACCATCTTCATCCTACGCCTCCCATGGATTGATAAACCTTAGGTCATCCACTTGACGGAAATTTGCTACTGTCCTACAAACCTCTGCACTTGGAAACATCCAGGAGAAGTTACTGTTTTTTTTCCTATTTTAGTGTTTCGCAGAAAAGGAATATCAAATGGAGTCCAAACGGAATGAAACCATCGGGAGAATCGTTTTTGGAACAAACGCAATCCAGGAGACTTGGAGTGAACGTCAGGGAAGCAACGAGGTGGCCACGAGGGTCCAGGGCGCATCCTTCCCCCTGGGCGCGCCCCCACCCTCGTGGGCCCCTCGTGGCTCCCCTGACCGACTTCCTTCGCCTATATATATCCATATACCCTGAAAACATCGAGGAGCACAATAGATCGGGAGTTCCGCCGCCGCAAGCCTCTGTAGCCACCAAAAACCAATCGGGACCCTGTTCCGGCACCCTACCGGAGGGGGGATCCCTCACCGGTGGCTATCTTCATCATCACGGCGCTCTCCATGACGAGGAGGGAGTAGTTCACCCTCGGGGCTGAGGGTATGTACCAGTAGCTATGTGTTTGATCTCTCTCTCTCTCATGTTCTTGATTTGGCACGATCTTGATGTATCGTGAGCTTTGCTATTATTGTTGGATCTTATGATTTTCTCCCCCTCTAGTATCTTGTAATGGATTGAGTTTTCCCTTTGAAGTTATCTTATCGGATTGAGTCTTTAAGGATTTGAGAACACTTGATGTATGTCTTGCATGTGCTTATCTGTGGTGACAATGGGATATTCACGTGATCTACTTGCTGTATGTTTTGGTGATCAACTTGCGGGTTCCATGACCTCGTGAACTTATGCATAGGGGTTGGCACACGTTTCCGTCTTGACTCTCCGGTAGAAACTTTGGGGCACTCTTTGAAGTACTTTGTGTTGGTTTGACTAGATGAATCTGAGATTGTGTGATGCATATTTTATAATCATACGCATGGATACTTGAGGTGACATTGGAGTACCTATGTGAATTAGGGTTTTGGTTGATTTGTGTCTTAAGGTGTTATTCTAGTACGAACTCTATGATAGATCGAACGGAAAGAATAGCTTCATGTTATTTTACTACAGACTCTTGAATAGATCGATCAGAAAGGATAACTTTGAGGTGGTTTCTTACCCTACAATAATCTCTTCATTTGTTCTCCGCTAGTAGTGACTTTGGAACTCTTTGTTGCATGTTGAGGGATAGTTATATGATCCAGTTATGTTATTATTGTTGAGAGAACTTGCACTAGTGAAAGTATGAACCTTAGGCCTTGTTTCCTAGCATTTCAATATCATTTGTGCTCACTTTATCATTAGTTACTTTACTGTTTTTATATTTTCAGATTACAAATACCTATATCTACCATCCATATTCACTACAAAAAAAAGACACATCCGTGACATTTTGAGCCGAACCAAATTTTTTTCTGTCATACATATGACACTTCTATGACGATAATTGTGACAAAACCCGGTATCATCATAGATGTGGTGGGCTCCTACTTCTATGACAAAAAATGGGCTTTTCGTCGTGGGCGGGCCAGAGACGCAGCTGCTTGACATTCTTTGGGCCGTCCATGACGGAAAAAACCGTGGTAGAAGCGAGGGCATGGAAAATTTTGGGGAGTTCCCGGTTACGGTGGGTGGTCGGGGGCCGAGCAATGCACGTTTCTCTCGTACATGTACACGCGTGTGTGCGAGGCGTTGGGCTCTAACTGAACCCGAGCAGGGCGTCGCCTAACTGAACCCGAGCGATTGCACTGCAGGCTACGCATTACTGAACCCGAGTGATTGAGCGATTCCTTTGCTACTGCTGTTAACTGAAGCTGATCGATGCTGCCTCTGGATGAACAGTGAGTGTTGCAGGGGGGTTTGGATGAACAGTGAGCGTTGCGGGGGGGGGGGGGTGGATGAATAGTGAGCGGTGGGAGTGGATGAACAGGACCCTGATCGATCGATCGAGCCGGTTGGGGCTGGATGAACAGGACCCTGTGGAGGGCTGGATGAACAGGATGACCCCGTGGAGGGCTGGATGAACAGTAGATGGTGGAGTGGTGGATGAACAGTAGCCCGTGGAGGGGTGGTTGAACTGGAGCCCATTGAGAGGGGTGGTTGAATAGTAGCCGGTGGAGTAGAGCGCGGTGGAGGCTAGATAAACAGGAGCCCGTGGATGAACAGTCACAGGTGGAGGCTGAAGGAGGTCGACGGTGGATGAACAGTAGCCCATGGAGGCTGGAGGAGGTCGACGGTGGAGATGAACAGTATCCCGTGGAGTCCCGTTTTGCGGTACGCCACACCCCTCCCGAAGAACAGGACCCCCGTTTCGACCGTAGCGCTCCAACACAAGTCCGTTTCGTCCGTTTTGCGGTACGCCACACCCCTCCCGATCAATAGGACCCCCGTTTCGACCGTACGAGGTCCGTTTCCTCTGTTTTGCGGTAGGCCAGACCCCTCCCGATGAACAGGATCCCGTTTCAAACGTGGCCGGTCGAACAGAAGGCCGTTTCCTCTGTTCTGCGGTACGCCAGGCCTCGTTTCCATCGCCTGTTCCGTCCAAGCCCTCCCGATGAACACGACGACGCATTCCGTTCCGACCCAGCCGGTTGGCTCCCCATGAACACGACGATGACGTTGTTTCTCCGTTCCGACCCAGCCATGTACACGAGCCCTGGCCGTACGTATGCGCGAGTAGGCGTTCGAGACCCCGCCCATATGTACACATACGTGGCCATATTTTCTTTCTTGCACACTGGCCGCTGTACGTACATGTACATGCTACGTGCGCACCTCGACATCGACCAGTATATATGTACATACGCGTTCATGACCAGAATGACAATGCTACGCATGCTTCGACCAGGTGGGTCCCGACTATCAAGCACTTCTTTGCGTGCGAAGATGTAGCTGGCGGGTCCCAGAAGTCAGGGGGGCAAATCGTTTTTTTGCCCGGACGCACTTCCTTGCGTGTGAAGATGTAGCTGGTGGGTCCTAGCAGTCAGGGCGGAAACGTTTTTTTGCGAAATACAGTGGCCCGTCCGATGGGTCCCTGCTGTCAGGTGGAGGTATCATTATTTTTCGCGTAATAAGGAGGCACTTCCTTGCTACGGCTATGGACCCAGCTGTCAGCCTCTCCACGTACAGTCCACGTCTGATGGAAGTCGTTCCTTGATCACGTTGACCACGCCGCGCCAAGAGAACCACAGCGGTGGATGACGGTGAGGCCTAGGAAGGGGACGACGCGGAGCTGGGGAAGACGCGGCAGTGGATGCCCACGCGGAGAGGAGTACGAGGGTTCACTGGTTCGGCTGCGGTGTGAGGTTGCCGTCGCCGCAGAATAATAGGGGGTGTGGGTGAGTGGAGGGATGGCCTGGCCAGTGGTGGGAGTAGTATGGGTGCGGTGAGGCCTCCGCGGTAGCATAGCCGGCCATGGGAGGCAGGAGCAGGCAGCACGACCGGCGCTGCTTTGGGCGGCTGGAGCAAGAAGACCAGAAGTTGAAGAAGCACTATGGCCGTTGGATGGACATCATACGATCACTAGAGTATTGACTAAGTTGACAAAGCCCTCCATCCCCGTCAACTTAGTAGGCCCACAAGTAAGCCCAACAATATGGTGGGTCCCAGCTAGCAGGGGGTATTCATTTTTTTGGGCGTAATAAGGAGGCACTTCCTTGCGTGCGAAGATATAGCTGGTGGGTCCGACCTGTCAGCGGGGGAACATTTTTTTCGCGAAATACAGAGGCCCTTCCTGTGGGTCCTAGCTGTTAGGTGGAGGAATCATTATTTTGCGTGTAATAAGGAGGCATTTCCTTGCTTGCGGCCGTGGACCCAGCTGTCAGCCTCTCCACGTACAGTCCACTTTCGATGGATGTCATTCATTGACCACGTTGATCAGGCCGCGCCGAGAGCACCAGGGCGGTGGACGACAGCGAGGCCTAGGAAGGGAACGACACGGAGCCAGGGAATACTCGGTAGTTGTTTCCCACGCGGAGGAGTACGAGGGTTTACTAGTTCGTCTGTCGTCCCTGGAGAATAACAGCAGGTGTGGGTGAGTAGAGGGATGGCTAGGCCAGTGATGGGAGTATGGTGGGGCCGTGAGGCCTGCGCGGCAGCATAGCCGTCCACAGGAGGAGGGAGCAGGCAGTCCCGTCGGCGCTTGTTTGAGCGGCTGGAGCATGAAGAGCAAAGATTGAAGAAGCACGACAACCGTTGGATGGACATCCAATAGTCACTGCTCTCGTGTGTTGACTAAGTTGACAGCGCGTTGCGTGTGCGTCAACCTTTTTTTATGAACACATAGGCGTCAACCTGTAGTAGGCGCACAAGTCAGCCTCAAATCTGTGGAAAACAGCAGACAGCCCATCTGCCATTATTTCTAATAATGTACAGCCCATTTGCTAATTCTTAAGAATTTTTTTGGAGCCCATCTTCTTTTTGTTAGCATTACACCCCATATTGTGGCCACGGTTATAAAGTATACGAAATTTTGCATATTTTGGTGCGGTCAACTGTTTTTAATCCATAAATATCGATTCATTCAAACTATTTTGAAAAATAATTTATATAAATATAAAATCCGAATAATTGTCCATGCATAAAAATCAATGGAATTTAAAATCTTGTAATGAAAAAAAATTGAAACTAATTCCCGGTTTGATGTGTTTTAAAAATGTACAACCCATTTCGGTGCAAACCGAATTAAACTCTCCTCGTCTTGAAAGATTTGCAGCCCAGCAGGGCCGATAAAGCAAGTAGGCCTTGTTTGGGTATTTAAAAAAAAAATAGAACTGGGCTAGCCATTTTCAGTAAGGAAAAAACACAACTGGGCTCATGATGTGGTAAACATAAATAAAACCCTGGCTAGACGGGCCACAACCCCCGCACAGCCCCGTTGTTACCCTGATTCGTCGCTAAAACTAGTATAAATAACAACTGCTTGTTCCTCAAAAAAAACTACGCGACCTACTGGGTCCCTGGTGTCAGCCGCTCGTAGTGTAATTCCCTCATTTATTGACTACGTTGACAATGGCGTGAGCCCCAGATGTCCAACCATTAGGAGGAACCATATTTTTGGGCTTGTAATATAGAGGCACTTGCTTGCGTACTGCCATGACGCTGGTGGGTCCCTACTATCATCCTCTCCACGTATAGTCATCTCCTTGTTCCTCTCGGTTGTTGACGACGTTGACAATGCAAGAGGGTGGCGCACCACGCACGGAGAGCGAACCAAGGCCGCAAGGCGGAGGACGACGGCGAGGCCTCGGACGGAATGAACAGGAGCCGTGGAAGATGCGCCGGTCCAGTCGCATGCGGAGGGGAGTACGAGGGTTTACTGGTTCAGGTGCGGGTGCGTGTTGGGGCTGACGTCGCTGGAGAATAACATGACGTGTGGGGGAATAGAGGGAGGGACTGGCCAACATTGGAGTGTACATACGGTATGGTGGCGGAGGCGCAACCAGCCATGTGATGCGGGAGCAGGCGGAGCCGACGGGGTGGTTCGGTTTGGGCGACTAGAGGAAGAAGACAAGAGATAGAAGATACACGATAGATGTTGGATGTCAATCCAACGGCTGGTAGGCAGAATCGTTTGTTGACTGACTAGTAAGTCGACACCACCTTGGATAAGCTATTTCCTC